>NC_042958.1:10249524-10549524 GCF_901001165.1 Salmo trutta
TTTTTTCAAATTTTTTAACCTCTTATTTTTGTCACTAAACAGTCTTGATATACAGTACCAGTCAAAAGTTAGGACACATCTACTCATGCAAGGGTTTTTCTTCATTTTTACTACACTGCTCAAAAAAATAAAGGGAACACTTAAACAACACAATGTAACTCCAAGTCAATCACACTTCTGTGAAATCAAACTGTCCACTGTCCAGGTTGAGAAAATGCCAAGAGTGTGCAAAGCTGTCATCAAGGGAAAGGGTGGCTACTTTGAAGAACCTCAAATATAAAATATATTTTGATTTGTTTAACACTTTTTTGGTTACTACATGATTCCATATGTGTTATTTTATAGTTTCGATGTCTTCACTATTATTCTACAATGTAGAAAATAGTAAAATCAAGAAATCAGTAGGTGTGTCCAAACTTTTGACTGGTACTGTATACTTCCATACATTTTTTAAACTGGTACTGGGGGACCTTCAGGCGAGTCTTGTGAGGCCAGTGGGATTCCTTCCTGAGAGTATCACCTTTACACAGAGGGGTCATATTAGTGTGTAGCCCAAACTGTATGGATGCTACACAGAAGTTGGCAGATCGACTGTATTGACCTCAGACGAATCCTTTGATGCTTGTGGGGTTCGTAGAACAAAACCTGAGAGTCTCATCTTTGTTCCTGAGAGTCTCATCTTTCAATAGAGTGGTCATACATGTTTTTAGGCCAAACCGTTCAGACGCTACAGAAGATTTTGTGTGAAGACAATTTTTGGGACGTCTCATGGTCTGACAAACATCGCTCTAGCTCTCTTACCTATCACCACAAGTTTTACATAGAAGGATGAGGTGGATTGAGACGCATCCAATGCAAAAAAACTGATATCTCTAGCTTAAACTGACAGATTATTATGGTGATTTTTTCTTTATGCTAATACATTTCTGTGGGGACGTGGACATCGACCTTAGGGGGTTAAGGATTCAGTTGGTGTTGAAGACTCTCATTAACATCCAAGTCATAATGCTTTCTAAATGCATATTTCCCTCCACCTTTCTTCAGGTATTGACTGATTTGATTTAGGTTTGAAGTAGAGTAGTAAAAGAGTAAGGAAGGATGCCTTTGAAAGTATCCAAATAGGGCCCTAGTTTTGATATTTTTCTTGAGATCATGCAGAGCAGCATAAGATATGTACAGTAGCTATCCAGACAAAAAGGCACCAAAAATAAGCACATGCTCTGTTTCACTCTACAATAAACCCTGTCAACAGAAACACACACACAGACACACAAACAGCCACACAGACACAAACACAAGGCAGCGACAGCATGGAAAGTGATTCATTGAGTATTAGAGAAAATGCAATTGCATTAAGGCTCTTTCCTCTTCCGTTCCTACACAGTTGCTAACACCTCCGCAGGGTAGTGTGAATCATCTGTATTGAAACAGCAAATCAAACCGTGTGTTGTGTTAATGTTGAGGAGCCCAGTGGGGAAGAGGGAGCTGTTAGCTGTACCAGTGTCACAGAGGTCTTGGCCAATGACTCCAGGCAGCCAGAGGCTACTAAGCCCTGAGTCTACTCTGCAGGATACGAGCCTGGCCATTCCTTTGATACAGGCTTATATAATAGTTCTCCAGTTATCCACAGGGTGAATTCCCATGATGCACGCAGATACGCAACAACACACACAGACACACAAAGCAACTCAGTAACTCCACTCAGTAACTCCACTCAGAACATGACGCAGTACTGGATAGTCGCCGTATTGAGAGCTCCGCACGTACTTTGCTATGTTGTGATTCTTTTGACGTTTATCTTTACTTTATTTTCATGAAATGTCTGCTATAATTTTTTATAACCGACAATAACTTTGAACATCAGATTGGCAGTTACTTCCCCAATTCCAGCTGCAACTTTGACTTATCTGCGCTAGGCTCTTTCTTATAATTCCAACCCAATTTTCGGGGTATGCAAGAGGAAACGTCAGCATTACAGACGCAGGAGAGGTGGAGTCCTGGTGAGATGAACAGAAAACCAGCCACCTCTTCCCTACATTCTATTGGCCAATGTACAGTGCCTTGCTATAGTATTCATCCCCCCTTGCCGTTTTTCTTATTTTGTTGCATTACAACCTGTAATTTAAATGGATTTTTATTGGGATTTAATGTAAATGACATACACAAAATAGTCCAAATTGGTGAAGTGAAATTAAAAAAATTACCTGTTTAAAAAAATCCTAAAAAATCCAAAACGGAAAAGTGGTGCGTGCATATGTATTCACCCACTTTGCTATGAAGCCCCTAAATAAGATCTGGTGCAACCAATTACCTTCAGAAGTCACATAATTAGTTAAATAAAGTCCACCTGTGTGCAATCTAAGTGTCAAATGATCTCAGTATATATATACCTGTTCTGAAAGGCCCCAGAGTCTTAACACCATTTAACAAGGGGCACCACCAAGTAAGCGGCACCATGAAGACCAAGGAGCTCTCCAAACAGGTCAGGGACAAAGTTGTGGAGAAGTACAGATCAGGGTTGGGTTATAAAAACTTTGAACATCCCACGGAGCACCATTAAATCCATTATTAAAAAATGGAAAGAATATGGCACCACAACAAACCTGCCAAGAGACGGCCGCCCACCAAAACTCACAGACCAGGCAAGGAGAGTGTTAATCAGAAAGGCAACAAAGAGGCCAAAGGTAACCCTGAAGGAGCTGCAAAGCTCCACAGCGGAGATTATAATATCTGTCTATAGGACCACTTTAAGCCGTACACTCCACAGAGCTGGGCTTTATGGAAGACTGGCTAGAAAAAAAGCCATTGCTTAAAGAAAAAAATAAGCAAACACGTTTGGTGTAAGCCAAAAGACAATTGGGAGATTCCCCAAACATATGGAAGAAGGTACTCTGTCCCTAAGCATACTGCTAAAGCAACACTCGAGTGGTTTAAGGGGAAACATTTAAATGTCTTGGAATGGCCTAGTCAAAGCCCAGACCTCAATCCAATTAAGAATATGTGGTATGACTTTGCTGTACACCAGCGAAACCCATCCAACTTGAAGGAGCTGGAGCAGTTTTGCCTTGAAGAATGGGCAAAAATCCCAGTGGCTAGATGTGCCAAGCTTATAGAGACATACCCCAAGAGACTTGCAGCTGTAATTGCTGAGAATGGTGGCTCTACAAAGTATAGATTTTTTTTTTGAGGGGGGGGGGGGGGGGTGAATAGTTATGCACGCTCAAGTTTTCTGCTTTTTTTGTCTTATTTCTTGTTTGTTTCACAATAAAAAATATTTTGCATCTTCAAAGTGGTAGGCTTGTTGTCTAAATCAAATGATACAAAACCCCAAAACAATCTATTTTAATTCCAGGTTGTAAGGCAACAAAATAGGAAAAATACCAAGGGGGTGAATACTTTCACAAGCCACTGTACAGTCACATGATAATAAAATGCATGACCTCCAATCGCGGATTGGCTACCAACGTGACTCTCGTAACTGCAATATTCTCTGCTTTTCTGAAACATGGCTTTCGGACAACTCGAGAAGCTCAATGGATTCACCGTGTGGACAGGACAGTAGAGTCTGGGAAATGAAGGAAGGGAAGTTTTTGCCTCTTCATAAACAACAAATGGTGTGCTGACTTGAGCGCAGTGGTAGTCTCAACCCATTGTTCACCTGTCTTGGAATAACCGATGGTCAAATGCCGACCCTTCTACTTCCCTAGGGAGTCTTCAGCTGTTATTGTGACTGTTGTATACATTTCACCTCAGGACAAGAAATATAACAATCTGGCACTTAACAAACTGTACAAGGCTATAAACAAGCAGGAAAACTTACACCCGGAGGCTGCCTTTCTTGTCGCTAGCTATTTTAACTCCGTGGCATTAAGACACATGATTCCCAATTTCCATCAATACGTCTCCTTCGCCACTAGGTACAATAAAGTCCTAGACCATTGTTACTCTACCCACAAGCAAGCATACAAGGCCCTCCTTTGTCCTCCATTTAGCACATCAGATCATGACTCCGGACTGTTTACAAGCAGAAGCTCAAACAGGAAGTACCCGTGACTCACTCTGTTAAGAAATGGTAGTCAGAATCAGAGATTATGCTACAGGACTGCTTTGCTAGCGCTGATTGGAATCTGTTCCGACACACCGGCGATATGAGCTAATCACCTCCGTCACCGGCTTCTTAAGGAAATGCATAGGCAATGTTGTCCCCACAGAAGGTCCAATGCTTCCTCAACCAAAAGCCCTGGATTAACACAGAGGTTGGCGTTAAGCTAAAGGACAGGGCTACCACACACAGGACTATCGCAGATGACTCTGAGCCTACGGGTAAGGACAGGAACAAGTACAAGAAGTCCCGCTACGACCTGCACAGAGTCATCAAACGAGCAAAAGGACAATATAGGAATAAGGTGGAATCATATTACACAGTCTCCAATGCCCACCGCGTGGCAGCGCATCGGAGTCCATTAAGGATTACAAAGGAAGATCCAGCCATGATCTGCCCAACGATGCTTCTTTTCCAGCTGAACTCAATGCATTTTATGCACACTTCGACAATAACAACACTGTGCGTGAGGTCCCCCCCAACCTAGAGGACTGGGTGATCTCGCTCTCTGAGGCCATTGTGTGTAAGGTCTTTAATCAGGTCAACACTCGCAAGGCCGCGGGTCCAGACGGTTGCACATTGACAGGGCTGCAGTGGAACAGGTCAAGAGCTTCAAGTTCCTTGGTGTCCAAATCTCTAAGGACTTAAAATGGTTGACACGCACAGTCGTGAAGAAGGAGCAACAGAGCCTCTTCCCCCTCAGGAAGTTGGAAAGGTTTGGCATCAAATCCTCAAGTTATACAACTGCACCATTGACAGCATCTTGACTGGCTGCATCACTGCTTGGTACGGCAACAGCCATACCAGAGGGTGATGCGGACAGCCCAATATATCACTGGGGCCGAACTCCGTGCCATCCAGGACCTCTATATCAGGCGGTCTGAAAGGAAGGCCCGGAAAATCATTAAAGACTCCAGCCACCCAAGCCATAGACTGTTCTCACTACTTCCGCATGGCAAGCTGTATTCATGCATCGTCTGACACCAAAAGGCTCCTGAACAGATTCTATCCTGAAGCCATAAGACTACTAAATAGCTAACAGAATGTCTGCACAGACTATCTGAGTTGATCCTTGTATTTAATTTGTATGTTTGCACTGTTTCTATGCACACTCTAAGGACTCTACACACTCACGCACACTGACACTCCAACACACACATACTGTAACATGCACACACATGTATATTGACTCTAGACACGCACACACACTCACATATAATCATAATTTACACTGCTGCTAATCTGTTTATCATACACTGAGTGTACAAAACATGCTCTTTCCATGACATAGACTGACCAGGTGAATCCAGGAGAAAGTTATGTTCCCTTATTGATGGCACTTGTTATATCCACTTAAATCAGTGTAGATTAAGGGGAGAAGACAGGTTAAATCATTATTTTTAAGCCTTGAGACAATTGATACATGGAGTTTGTATGTGTGCTATTCAGAGGGTGAATGGGCAAGATAACATTTTTAAGTGCCTTTGAACGGGGTATGGTAGTAGCTGCCAGGCGCGTGTGTCTAGAACTTCAACGCTACTGGGTTTTTCATGCTCAACAGTTTCCCGTGTGTATCAACAATGGTCTACCACCCAAAGGACATCCAGGGAACTTGACACAACTGTGGGAAGCACTGGAGTTGACATGGGCCAGCATCCCTGTGGAACGCTTTTGCCACCTTGTAGAGTCTATGCTCTGACGAATTGAGGCTGTTCTGAGGGCAAAAGGTGGTGCAACTTAATATTAGGAAGGTGTTCCTAAAGTTTTGTACAATCAGTGTATATCCTGGTGCCTAGTCACCTTACCCCTATACATATCTACCTCTATCACTCCAGTATCCCTACACATTGTACATATGGTAATATTGGAGCTGACACTGTATATAGTTTCTTACTTTCTCGTGTTCTATTTCTTATTTGTATTTCTTGTGTGTGTTTGTTCTACCTTGTGTTATTTTTAATGTTACATTGATATTGAATACTGCATTGTTGGGTTTGGAGCTTAGAAGAAAGGCATTTCACTATACTTGTGCACGTGACATTAAAACTTGAAACATCAAACTCAGTACTCACACTCTCCTCCTTGACCCTCTCCATGGTGCATGCTGGGAGGCCCTGCGGGGTGACCCCGTTCTGGTCCATGGCCACAAACAGCTTCCCATTGATGTTGAGGAAGATCTGTGAACCCCGGCTGCCCGTGCTGTAGGTACTGGGCCTGCGTCTGGTGCTCCACGGGACCACCAGGGACCCAGCACGACTGTGTGTCCCCTCATTGTCCCCATGGACACTGAACTCATCGTCGGCAAAGTCACCCTCTGAGTCTTTGTTCCGGCGATGGAAGTTAAATATACTGCCGTTGCTTCCTCGTCTAGTGCGCGTGGAAATGGTGCGGATGAGGAGGGGGTGTGTCGGCTGGTGGGGGAGTGGGCTATATGGTAGGGAGGTCTTCTGTTAGAAAAGAGTAAGATACTTGACTCAAACCCTGGAAATCAGATAATTCTTTCACAAATTAGGATTTAATCACTATAGATTCAGAATACATACTTCTCTACAAAACCTGAAATTATACTTCAGATTCAGCATGTTTGTATTTATCCATAATGTTTTATCCATGATGAAACATCATGATTAAATAACATTCCATTACGAATACATAATTAGGATATTTACCCTGCCCCCATCCACTGTATCCACCTTTAATGTTTTCACGTCTCCCTCCTCCACGTCTCCCTCGTTCTCCGTCTCCTCCACCAGCCCCTCTAGACTTCTCCTCCTGCTCTGCAACTCCTTGTTGTCAGGCAGAGCCAGGCCAGGGGACAGGTCCGGGAAAATCAATGAATCTGTGTCTTGAGCTTTCTGAGTAGCGTTTGAAGGCAAAGCGTCAGTTCATTTATTTTTACCTAGATTTGCTACGAAAAACATTTTCATGTATGACTGACTGGGTTTCGAACCTGAGTCTTTTAGGTCTAACAAGGCTATGTTAGCCTGTTGAACAGAATCCTAGGGCCAATAGCTATAGTCCTTTTTCAGGATATTGTCTCATTCCAAATTAACAGAAGTCCCATACCAGTTTAAAGAAATGTGCAATTATATGTCTACAGTCCAAATTCCCAAAGCATTAGCCATAAAATGACACCATGAAACTCTATGTTTTACCTGCGCTTCCTTCTTGAGGCACTCCATGGCCAGCTGGAACTCCCTCTCTTTCTGCCAGGCCTCCTGGATAGTGGCCTGGTTTTGCTCCTCGTAGGCCATAGCCACCACAGCCAGGATCAGGTTGACCAGGTAGAATGACCCCAAGAAGATGACCACCACGAAGAACACCATGTAGGTCTTTCCTGCTGACCGCAGAGTCTGAGGACGGATGGATGGACACATGATCTTTCAGACTGTGACCTGAATTAGGAGATCCTTTGAAATAAAGCTGACCATTTCCAGGTGTCCTTACTGACCTGGTGATAGAGGTTCTCCCAGTAGTCTTGTGTCATCAGCCGGAAGAGGGAGAGAAATGCCCAACCAAAGCTGTCAAAGCTGGTGTAACCATAGTTAGGGTTCCTTCCTGCCTTCCTACATTCAAACCCATCTGGGCAATGCCTGGGGAGAAAACAGAAACAAAACATCAAGATAACGCCGTAAGGCTGTCGTCCAGAAACAACACCTAGCTCCTTAACACCTAGGCACTTGTGTAAAGCTGAAGGAATTGGATATGTTTAGGCAATATGGCAAAAAATTCCACTTAGCCTATGAAGATGGAGGGCAAGATGGAGCTGCAACCATACTGCTCATACCTAGATGATTCTTTCAAATCTACATGTGCTTAGGGGTTAGGAGCCAGGGTTTCTGGATGGGGCCTAAGATCCTTAAAAAAAACACATACTAAAGGAAATGTAGAAAAAGATTGGATCTCGTACCAATTTGCTGCCTCTTTAAGGCGCCCCCATACTAGGGTCGGTTTGCTCCTAGCAGAACTAGGCTAGGTGGCCTGTGCTTTGCACTTAATGTGTTGTGAAATCTGTTGTGAAATGTACTGTAATGTCAACTGCCTGAACTGCTTTAATGTTGTTGGACCCCATGAAGAGTAGTTGCTGCCTTAGCAACATCTAATGGGGATCCATAATAAATGCAAGTACAAATACTCCCTTAAAAGACCTTCGCTTGAAAAAACTGAAAAACCCCCAGTAATTTGACTGTTTGTCCCTTTTGAGACACCATAGCCAATATACGCTTCCTCAAAATAGTCAGAATAATCTAAGATAAATCTGTAATAAATTCTGATGTTTATGCCGAGGATGTCTTAGTCTCACAATTTTAGATTTAACTAAGATGTTTGGTGTAGTATTTCTCAAGTAAAAAAAAAACCCTCATAAAAACTTGACGAACACCAAAAAAATCCAAAACTTCACAACAACATTTCAGCGCAATATATACGCAAACTGTTTCAACTGGGAAGCATGGGACAGGCTTTAAGTGTGTACAGTTCATGCACATTCATTGGCTTGTCATTGCCGCACAGTGAGCTCATCCTATGCCTGTTATCTTAGAGAAGGGGGGCCATTAAGATAAATAACTGTGTCCACAGGCTTTATCCAAGCAACAAGGTCCCATACGGGTCATGGCAGTCACTTATTTGCAGATAATATTAATTCAGCAAGGGGAAATTTCACACATATAGTACATCAGCTTATCGGAGTAGTATGGGATTGTTGTTCAAAATATGTAGATGACGTAATGGGACAGATTTAGATGCTTTTCCATGACTAAACCCTTGTGTAGACAACACTTATCGGGCCTAAGAGGGTGATGTCAGCCCAGAGCAATGCCACTGCATACCACCCCACGTTAGAAATGCCCCCCCACCCCCTCGAACCCCCATTTCAGAAAGGTGAGTGACTCCGACGCCCTGCTTCCTCTGAGACACGGACCGATCTAGAGTGGCTAGAGGAGCTAGGGGGGCGTGTGAAATGGGTGGGTGTCTTGAAGAGTGAGGCGGGGGAGTTGAAAGGACGTGGCGCCACCAACCTGCCATCACGCCAGTCACTCATCCCCTCACACCACCTCAGCCCTTCACCCATCCCTGAAAAGCCTACCAGGCAACACGTGTCAACCAGGGATAGGATTGATTCCAATTTAATTAGACATTTTTATTCAATTCTTGAATTCACTCATGAAGTGGAGAGTTTATGTTGAATTCAATTTGAATTTCAACAGTTCAAGTTATGGAATTGGAATTGGAAATAGACTGTTTGGACTTTTTGAATTGGAATTGAATTGGATTTGTAAAAACATAAAATCTTTGGAATTTAATTATATTGGAATTAAATATTTTAACATTTCCCAGTTAATGGACTTAATTCACATACTGTAGGATAAAAAATGTACTTCAGGATATGTTTTAAATAACTTATACTTGTAAATCTACAATTCCAGTATAGCTAGGCTGTCTGAACAGTTACATGATCAGCCTCAAAGCATGAGGGAATTTTAATTTGTGGACGTGTTGGGGTTAATATTGAATTTGGAATTTAATTATTAGAATTTACCTAACATTGGAATTGAGAGAAATTGAACCATCTCAGAATTCATAGACCGGCCATTGAATTTGAATTGAATTAAATGGAATTTACAGGGAGAGAGAATTGAATTAGAATTGAATTGGAATTAGGATTGAATTTGTGGAATTAACCCAAACCCTGCAGGCAACACCCATCTCTCAGCGGCTTTGGCCGTGGCTGTGGCATGTGGAGGGAGAGTGTGAGGGTGTGGGGCGATGGGCTCTATCACCCACCAGACACGTCTCTGTGTCTCTGAGGACGTGTTAATGGACAGGCCCCACTTCAGCCTCTGGGAGGCCCTTAATGGAAGGCCCTAAACCCTGCTCTGCCTGGCCCTCGCCTCATATCACACACACACACAAACACACACACACACATACCCCGACACAATTCCCATACGGTGCCTCGACATAAACACGTCTGAACTGGAGATAGAACAGAATTTAATCTATCATCGTTTTTAAGATGTATTTACAAGTTTTTCAATTTCAGATTCTACATGTAAGTACACCCTTTTCGTGTTTTCTTTAATTGTTATCATGGCTGCATGTACGCAAGTCCATAGTTAGCCACAAAAATACGCTAGCTGAATAATGTTGAGGTTATTTTTCTAGGGGCATAAATCCTTATGGCCTTTCAGGAAAACCAGGAAAGAGTGGCAGGGATTACACCGAGGCAGATGAGCACTCGCGCTATCTTTACAGGGGTGGATATACTCCTCCCTGCCGTTGGTAATGCCACGCATCGATGAAGACGGAACGTTCTGAACTCTGTCATTTTGTGATGGCGCCTGTCCTAGATCTGTCAATCTGAGACCCAGATTATAATCTCACCTGTGTTTGCAATCTCTAACAGTGGGGCACCCAGAGGCATCAATACAAACGATTTAATTTGAGCCAGAAACGTTGGACAACAACATGAAGATGAACAGGCCGAACCTGTTTAAACATAGCAATGACTCACACTGTAACTAAAAGGACCAAGGTTTGGTTAAATAAATGTTTTCTCCCTTCATCTCTAATTTGACGGCACAGAAAGTGTCACTACAAACTTGGCTGTTGTTGAGCCCCAAACATGCAACCGCTACAGAATCAGATCACTTTTATAGGATACAGATCCAACCCTGCAATCAAACCCTGCCCACCGTTCCTGTTGTTATGTGTAATGTGTTGTGTTCTTGTAAGCAAGAGATAGGGAGGAGTCACTGAGCAGGGAGGAGTCACTGAGCAGGGAGGAGTCACTGGGCAGGGAGGAGTCACTGGGCAGGGAGGAGTCACTGGGCAGGGAGGAGTCACTGGGCAGGGAGGAGTCACTGAGCAGGGAGGAGTCACTGAGCAGGGAGGAGTCACTGGGCAGGGAGGAGTCACTGGGCAGGGAGGAGTCACTGAGCAGGGAGGAGTCACTGAGCAGGGAGGAGTCACTGGGCAGGGAGGAGTCACTGGGCAGGGAGGAGTCACTGGGCAGGGAGGAGTCACTGGGTAGGGAGGAGTCACTGGGCAGGGAGGAGTCACTGAGCAGGGAGGAGTCACTCAGCAGGGAGGAATCACTGGGCAGGGAGGAGTCACTGAGCAGGGAGGAATCACTGAGCAGGGGGGAGTCACTCAGCACTCCGGCAGCTGGGGGTGTGATTGGCTGCTATCCTATCTCTGGCCAGGGAACTGGGCATTCTGATATAGGGTTATTTTGGGCACCAGCAGTGAGCCCTGGCCACTGTCCCGTTAGGAGGCCCGGGGGGGGGGTGGGGGGTTGTGTGAGTTTTTGTCACAACCCGGCTCGTGGGAAGTGACAAAGAGCTCTTATAGGACCAGGGCACAAATAATAATATAATAATAATCAATAATTTTGCTCTTTATTTAAATATCTTACATAAAAAACCTTATTTGTTCATTGAAAATTGTGAATAACTCACCACAGGTTAATGAGAAGGGTGTGCTTCTAGCCTCTATTTTGTCCCGCACATTGAATATAGTTGCGGAGAGTCCCTGTAATCCTAGATTCAGATCATTCAGGTGAGAAAAAACATCACCCAGATAGGCCAGTCATGTGAGAAACTTGTCATGATGCAAGCGGTCAGACAAGTGAAAATTATGGTCAGGAAAGAAAACTTTAAGCTCGTCTCTCAATTTAAAAAAAAACGTGTCAATACTTTGCCCCTTGATAACTAGCGCAATTCTGTGTCTTGTAAAAGCGTTACATGGTCGCTGCCTATATCATTGCATAATGCAGAAAATACACAAGAGTTCAGGGGCCTTGCTTAACCATTTTAACCATTTTCTCTGTAGTGTCCAAAATGTTTTTCAAGCTGTCATGCTGCAGTGTATCCAAGTGGCGTCGGGAGCAACTGCTTGCACGCGCGTTACCACTCCACTATGTCTCCCTGTCATGGCTTTGCGCCATCAGTACAGATACCAACACATCTTGACCACCAAAGTCCATTTGATGTCAGAAAGCTGTCCAGTGCTTTAAAAATATCCTCTCATGTTGTCCTGGTTTCCAGTGGTTTGCAGAAGAAGATGTCTTCCTTAATTAAACCCCATAAACGTGATGGACATATACCAGGAGCTGTGCCAGGCCCACCACGTCTGTTGACTCATCTAGCTGTAACACATTTAATTCACTGGCTTGTATGCGAAGCAGTAACTGTTTCAAAACATCTCCTGCCATGTCACTGATGTGTCATAAAGCAGTGTTGTTTGATGAAGGCATTGTCTGTATAGTTTTTTGGGCCTTTGTTGTAAAGTACTGAAGTAAAAATACTTTAAAAGGTTACTTAAGTAGTTTTTTGGGGTATCTGTACTTTACTATTTATTTTTTTGACAACTTTTACTTCACTACATTCCTAAACAAAATTATGTACTTTTTACTCCATACATTTTCCCTGACACCCAAAAGTACTCATTACATTTTGAATGCTTAGCAGGACAGAGAATTTTCCAATTCACACACTTATCAAGAAAACATCCCTGGTCATCCCTACTGCCTCTGATCTGGTGGACTCACTAAACACAAATGCTTTGTTTGTAAATTATTTCCATTTTTGTAGTTTTATTGTGCATTCTGGTTTGCTTAATATAAGGAATTTGAAATTATTTATACTTTTACTTTTGATACTTAAGTATATTTAATACCAAATACTTTTAGACTTTTACTCAAGTAGTATTTTACTGGCTGACTTTCACTTTCACTTGAGTAATTTTCCATTAAGGTATCTTTACTTTTACTCAAGCATGACAATTAGGCACTTTTCCACCACTGACAACAGTACACCACTGACAACAGTACACCTCTGACAACAGTACACCTCTGACAACAGTACACCTCTGAAAACAGTACACCACTGACAACAGTACACCTCTGACAACCATACAGACCACAATACGGATGGAGACCAAACAGATTGGCAGCAGCAAAACAGTATTGGTGGTCTACATGCATTACAAACTAGTAGGCTATTAAAAGTATCAAATCAGCTGTGGAGGATTTATTGTAACATCAGATTGCCACATCTGAGCACATGGCCCATGTAGCAGACAGGTGTGTGTTCATCAGATCGGCCATTACATCACCCCCCCCCCACCCCCCCACCCCCCCACCCCAGTAGTTGGCCAATCATAGAAGAGAATAGAAGCGGGAGCAGGGGGAATGAGAGAGCATCTGAGGGTTCCCTAGGGTCGCGGGGTGGAGGGAACATTGGCTTGGCTGAGAGTTGAGTCACCCCTTTCAGATCCAACCCTTCCACCCTGTGAAACAACAAAGCCCGGTGGGGAAGCCTTCAAAGACTGGTGGGTGGAGGAGGCTGCCTTGACCTGGTGTTCTCACAGGTCAGATTTAGGCATTAGGCACCAAATGGAAGAAAACATCTGAATATCCAGAGGGACTACCAAGACTTGTCCAACAATAAATACTAATTTAGAGCTTGCAATAAAGCTTGCAATGGAAAACTCTTCAAAAAATGCTGCAGTGGAAAATGAAAATGAGTGTTCATAAGTCCAGTTTATCCCTCCCTGGTTCAGTCTGCTTTTTCTGTTTGGTATCTAATGAACATGATCCTGATGAAGAACTCTGCAATAGGCCTCAGCTCTCACGAAACCACACTTCCTCCCGAGGTACTGATACAGACAGAGTGAACAAATCAGCAAAGTAAGACAGAAATTAACTAAGATTCCAACACTGGTAATAATGATGTTCATAATGTTACGTCAAAGAGGAAAATGAATAGTTTGGGTGTGTATTTTGTCATTACATAATACGTGTTTCAACAAAATTACAATGTTCACTGGAAATTCAACTGTACATATGTCTAGCTACTGTAGGTACCCATAACGTTAGGCCCTCTCATCTCACAAAGAAACAATCTCCTCATTACAACCTACTAGAGGTCTAGGACTGAGGTCTATGATAATGAAACTACTTAACATTTCTATAGCAACAGTATCCAGGAGGTTGTTGCCCATGGAGATTGTTTTGTGACACCTCTCCGGAGGATGTGGATCGGACTCTCAGGGATTGGAGGAACTCAATGGAGGCAGGTAATATGATTGGTTTGTCATGATTTATGTTTGATTTTATGACTTTTCTTATTTCTAGTGTAGCTCGTGAAGATTAGGATGGATTGGCTGATTAGGTAAGAATGCCATACAAGATTTTCTTTCACAAAATTGGCATTTATTAGATATTTCATATGTTATTCATGCATTTACAAAATAGTTTAGTTTCCTTTAAAATGAATTCATAGATTGTTTATAAGTTGATAGACTGAGTTTATGCCAATTTAATTTATATAAGTATATTCAGTCTGCTCATAACCAGAATCCATAATAACTTGATAAAGGGAAACATCTGATCAATATTTATCTTAGGTAAATAAGCTATAAAGTAAAAGGTCTGGAGAAACACACAAACAATAATACAACTACGACTATGCTGTTTCCAATCAAATATTTTGAGGTGAACCTGTCTGGCTTTTGACCAAAACTTAGACCCGTCCATGTGGTCGAATTATAGGAGGCGGACATACTCATGTAATCTTACGAGCATCTAAAATACATCCTAATTACACTTTATTTATATAAAAAAAGTACCTTCATGAAATACATTTACACTCTGTAATTATCAGTGTAATACACGCTTGCTGATGAGTCTTTATGAACATTTACAGTTCTAAGAAAATGTTCAGCTCATCAGAGGAGTCCTTCAGCTGGTATCATAACTGGGCAAATTTGGCGTAGTTGTTAGCATACCCTTGGACTATCTTAAAGTATTCTGTGAAGTAGCCCCCTGAATGGCCACCCCTAACGACAAAGGCCTATAGCCTAAACCAGTGATAATGCCATCCCCCCAAAAATTCTAACAGCAAAGCTAGCCAGCATAAATAACCAGAAAAATAAAGGCCCTTCAACATGCACTCGATATAAATGCAATTAACGAGCTGTTACATTCAATTTGATGACTCATTCGAGTAGAACTGGATAGAACTGGAGTAGGAGAAATACCAGGAGTTAAGAACACTTCAACAGTTCTATAGAACATGACACATACAGAGAGCTTAGTGGGGGGTGAATCGTAAGTGAGAGGCAATAATCTTCACTTTGCAGTCAGGGTAGCCATTAACAACCCCATTAGAGTGAAGCCAGAAAGCTTCAAATGGATTAAATGTGACTTAAATGGAGGGAAAAAACCTTGCCCCTCCATCCACGGGCCCCTACACCCCCATTTGGAATGCTCTGTAGAACTGCCCACGTCGATTGTATTTAGACTGAGTTAGACTAGCCAAAATGCATGTGCCAATCTAATGTAACAGTCCTAAGGTATGCCTGGGCCGTTGTCATCAAGAGTCTCCTAAATCAGCATTTCACAGGATTCTTATGATTTTTTTTCTCAGAAGTTTGATAAATATGGGCCCAGATACATGTGCATTTTGATTGACAGTCAAAAGTTCCATTGAGTGACAGCCAGTGAGCAGTTGAATGTGGGACTAGCCTACGGTAGAATTGATTTCTTCAGACCTTTATTTACACTATGAGAGAGAGGCAGCCAGACCAGTAAACAAACAAATACCATTGTCTGTCATGTATTTAATATAAAGGGTGCTGTGTCAATACAAACTCCCAAAAGGCATTTGACAGTTCATCTCGGTTCATATCCACAAAAAATACTATATATATTATACAGTTCACTCAGAAAGTATTCAGACCCCTTTACTTTTTCCAGTGGTGTAAAGTACTACTTAAGTAGTTTTTTATTTTTGGTATCTGTATCTTACTATTTATATTTTTGACTACTTTTACTTTCACTTCACTACATTCCTTAAGAAAATATTGTTTTTTTACTCCACACATTTTCCTTGACACCCAAAAGTACTCGTTACATTTTGAATGCTTAGCAGGACAGGAAAATAGTCAAATTCACGCACTTATCAATAGAACATCCCTGGTCATCCCTACTGTCTCTGATCTGGAGGACTCACTAAACAGAGAACATCCCTGGTCATCTCTACTGCCTCTGATTTGGCGGACTCACTAAACACACATGCATAGTTTGTAAATGATGTCTGAATGTTGGAGGGTGCCAGGGGCTTTCCGTAAATTCAAAAAAAAGAAAATGGTGTCATCTTGTTTGCTTAATATAAGGAATTTGAAAGGATTTATACTTTTAATTTTGACAGTTAAGTATATTTTAAACCAAATACGTTTAGACTTTTACTGAAGTAGAATTTTACTGGATGATTTTGACTTTTACTTGAGTCATTTTCTATTAAGGTATCTTTACATTTACTGAAGTATGACAGTTGGGTACTTTTTCCACGTTTTGTTATGTTACAGCCTTATTATAAAATTGATTACATTGTTTTTTCCCCCCATCAATCTACACACAATACCCCATAATGACATCACAATACCCCATAATGACAAAGCAAAAACAGGTTGTTATACATTTGTGCAAATTGATTAAAAAACGAAAAAATGAAATATGACGTTTACATAAGTATTCAGACCCTTTACTCAGTACTTTGTTGAAGCACGTTTGTCAGCGATTACAGACTCGAGTCTTCTTGGGTATGACGCTATAAGCTTGGCACACCTGTATTTGGGGAGTTTCTCCCATTCTTCTCTGCAGATCCTCTCAAGTTCTGTCAGTTTGGATGGGGAGCGTCGCTGCACAGCTATTTCCAGGTCTCTCCAGAGATGTTCGATCGAGTTCAAGTCCGGGCTCTGGCTGGGCCACTCAAGGACATTCAGAGACTTGTCACAAAGCCACTCTTGCACTATCTTGGCTGTGTGCTTAGGGTCATTGTCAGGTTAGAAGGTGAACCTTCTCCCCAGTCTGAGGTCCTGAGCACTCTGGAGCAGGTTTTCATCAAGGATCTCTCTGTACTTTGCTCCGTTCATCTTTCCCTCGATCCTGACTTGTCTCCCAGTCCCTGCCGCTGAAAAACATCCCCACAGTATGATGCTGCCACCACCATGCTTCACAGTAGGGATGGTGCCAGGTTTCCTCCTGAAGTAACGCTTGGCATTCAGGCCATAGAGTTAAATATTGGTTTCATCAGACCAGAGAATCTTGTTTCTCATGGTCTGAGAGTCTTTAGGTGCCTTTTGGCAAACTCCAAACGGGCTGTCATGTGCCTTTTACTGAGGAGTGGCTTCCGTCTGCCCACCCTACCGTAAACGCTTGAGAGATGGTTGTTCTTCTGGGAGGTTCCCATCTCCACAGAGAAACTCTGGAGCTCTGTCAGAGTGATCTTCGAATTCCTGGTCACCAAGGCCCTTCTCCCCCGATGCTCAGTTTGGCCGGGAGGCCTGCTCTCGGAAGAGTCTTGGTGGTTCCAAACTTCTTCCATTTAAGAATGATGCAGGCCACTGTGTTCTTGGGGACCTTCAATGCTGCAGAAATGTTTTGGTACCCTTTCCCAGATCTGTGCCTCGACACAATCCTGTCTCTGAGCTCTACGAAAAATTCCTTCGACCTCATGGCTTGGTTTTTGCTCTGACGTGCACTGTCAACTGTGGGACCTTATATAGACAGGTGTGTACCTTTCCAAATCATGTCCAATCAATTGTATTTACCACAGGTGGACTCCAATCAAGTTGTAGAAACATCTGAAGGATGATCAATGGAAACAGGATGCACCGGAGCTCAATTTCGAGTCTTAAAGCAAAGGTTCTGAATACTTAAGTAAATAAGATATTTCAGTTTTTTCTTTTAAATAATTTGCAAAAATGTCTAAAAACGTGTTTTTGCTTGATCATTATGGGGTATTGTATGTAGATTGATGAGGACTTTTCTTTATTTTATCCATTTTAGAATAAGGCTGTAATGTAACCAAATGTGGAAAAAGTCAAGGGGTCTGAATACTTTCCAAATGCACTGTATTTTCCAGTCAATATTTTGGGGGGAAGTTCAAGCCTCTGACCACTTAGATGGGTGTTTGGATTTTGGAGAAAAAAAACACATTGAAAAAAATAAAGGTGAGACATAATGTAAGGCCATGCAAGGCCACAGGATTTAAATCCTTTATTGTGCCATTTAAATTTGAATCAATGGCTAAAATAAGGGGACTAAATCAGAGCTTTGGTGACCAATCACCATGCAATAGACAGACAAAGCTGAGAGTCTGTCTGTTTTATCATTCGTGGACACAAGCTGTATCGTGCGTTTGGATTGGCCGTTATCTCTCAGAGAGACAGACAGATCTGTCCTTTGTCTTTTTGTAGCTGGAGGCAGATGTTACATTCACCGAGTCCCCAGCCCATCATAACTCACCCCAATGGACCGTTACACCGCTCTCCCGTTAGACAGCCTCCCAATAACTCACAACCCGAATGTCTTTGTATGTTCAATATATTCCCAGTCTTACAGGAATAAACAAAAAAAAGATTTGAATGTTGATGATATCACTTTGTCAATTACAGCTGCATTTAAGATAATGTTTCAAACATTTGTGGCAGGGGGAAGTTGAAAGCATGAGCTAGCATCACGGGCATTGAGGGCATTGGAAGTGGTTTGCATCATGTGTCAGTGCATCCTTTGCTCATATAAGATGGAGATTGCCTGTGTGATTGCTTGTGTGAGTTCCTGGAAAAGACATGGGCGCAATGTTGTTGGTATTCATTTTCCATATTTCTCTTGTAAGTATAAAAGTAGGAGATGAAATTGAAAGTGGGGACTATTTTGTCTGTGAGCATGACCCGACCTGACTATTACCTTGATATGATGCAACAATGTCAGATCACTGGTTCAAAGAGCTCATAAAACCACTTAAATGATACTCTTCAAATCTGGCAAAAGTGTGACTTTAGGCAGGCACGAAATAATAACAATGACATCTTATTTTTTAGGAATAATTGAATCTATACAGAACAAATATATAAACGCAGTGTTGGTCCAGTGTTTCATGAGCTGAAATAAAAGATCCCTGAAATTTTCCAATATGCACAAAAATCTTATTTCTTTCAAATTTTGTGCAGAAATGTGTTTACATCCCTGTTAGTGAGCATTTCTCCTTTGCCAAGATAATCCATCCACCTGACAGGTGTGGCATGTCAAGAAGCTGATTAAACAGCATGATCATTACACAGGTGCACCTTGTGCTGGGGACAACAAAAGGCCATTCTAAAATGTGCAGTTTTGTCACGCAACATAATGCCACAGATGTCAAATTTTGCGGGAGCGTGCAATTGGCATGCTGATTGCAGGAATGTCCACCAGAGCTGTTGCCAGAGAATTTAATGTTAATTTCTCTACGATAAGCCGCCTCCAACATCATTTGAGAGAATTTGGCAGCATGTCCAACCGGCCTCACAACCGTAGACCACATATAACCACGCCAGCCCAGGACTTCCATATCCGGCTTATTCATCTGTGGTATCGTCCAAGACCAGCCACCAAACTGCTGATGAAACTGATGAGCATTTCTGTCTGTAATAAAGCCCTTTTGTGGGGAAAAACTCATTAAGATTTGCTGGGCCTGGCTCCGCAGTGGGTGGGCCTGGCTCCCAAGTGGCCTATGCCCTCCCAGGCCTATGCCCTCCCAGGCCCACCCATGGATAGGCCCAACCATGCCTGCGCCCATGCCGAGTCATGTGAAATCCATAGACTAGAGCCTAACAAATGTATTTCAATTGACAGATTTCCTTCTATGAACTATAACTCAGTAATATCGTTGAAATTGTTGCATGTTGCGTTTAAATGTATATTCAGTATAGTAACTTACTGATTGATCTGTTTCTAATACATTTATCCATGTATTCATACTGATAACAAGTGCTTTCCAATAATGGATACCTTCCAGTGGTGTAAAGTACTTAAGTAAAAATACTTTAAAATACTACTTTGTTTTTTGGGGTATCTGTACCTTACTATTTATATTTCTGACAACTTTTACTTTTACTTCACTACATTCCTAAAGAAAATAATGTACTTTTTACTGCATACATTTTCCCTGACAACCAAAAGTACTCGTTCCATTTTGAATGCTTAGCAGGACAGTAAAAAGGTCCAATTTACACACTCATCAAGAGAATATCCCTGGTCATCCCTACTGCCTCTGATCTGGCAGACTCCCTGAACACAAATGCTTAGTTTGTAAATTATATCTGAGTGTTGGAGTTTGCCCCTGGCTATCCATAAATTAAACAAAACAAGAAAATCGTGCCGTCTGGTTTGTTTAATATAAGGAATGTGAAATGAGTTATACTTTTGATACTTAAGTATATTTTTGCAATTACATTTGCTTTTGATACTTAAGTATATTTAAAACTAAATACTTTTAGACTTTTCCTCAAGTAGTATTTTACTGGGTTACTTGCACTTTTACTTGTCATTTTCTATTAAGGTATCTTTACTTTTACTCAAGTATGACAATTGAGTACTTTTTCCACCACTGACACCTTCCAATAATGTCCTGCACCAACACAAACCATGTATTTGAACCCATTACAGTTCAAATATCAATACCAGACCAGAAACAGAGCCTTATTTCTAATCAACATGGAAACAGTGGGGAACATTTGTGCTTGGCACCCAACAGAACACAGATGGGTATTATTTACATTTGTAAATTCCTAGATCTTTGCCCAGGCAGCGTTGGCATCAAGAACTCCTCTCCTGCCACTCCTGCCCGCTACTCCAAAAGCACTTTGCATTACAGGATTAGAGTGTCGGTGGGACGGGTCGTGCTAGTGTTAAGGGTATTCATTAATTCTATGTCTATGGACAATACAGTCATTTGATGAGTAGCCGGGTTGAGAATGAGACTGAGAATGTCTCAGACCTGCATCAGAGGGTTTGGGACAACACAGATATCATGTGCAATGAACAGCCCCTTTGTCTCCACGTCTGTCTGTATGTGAAAGTGACTTAGATGTTATTTCTTGACTAAGAAGATGCCACATTTTCATGGACAAATGTTTTTCACTGTTGCGTACTCAGTGTAGTTATGTCCAGGCTCATTTCCTTCTTTACTGTGGACAAAAAACTGCCGCTTGGTCTCCTAAAATGTACACCGTAAACTCTGAGGGATTTTAGAGGTCACAGCCAAGCAGCAACACATATGTTCTCCGAATCACCACTCCCATCTCAGTCCAAAATAGAGTACCTCCCCTCGCCATTACAAATCTCGGTCCAAAATACATCAGAGTTGGGTTTAGGTCAATTTAATTTCACTTCAGTCAATGTGGGAGATAATCATGAATTGTAGAAAAAATAAATATTTTTTAAAAACTATGGGATTCAGTCCTTCTTGGACCTGTAAGACTACTGCCTAGAACACCAGTGCCATCCGCACGACTCAAAAAGGCATTATCCCTCTGAGCTAAAGCCTAAACAAGGCATTAGCTCTGGGAGCTAACACAAGTGTTCCCGTCCAAGACAAGGTTACTTATTAAGCATAGTTTGGGGAAACCACCTCAGGCACATAATAAACACAACCATAATTAACATCACTGTCAAGGCCCACTCTCTTGTTAAAGCCTACTGGCTCTCACAGGCTGGGTGGTGGATGATAAGCCCATGGTCTCGTCTCTCTACAGCCTGAGGGCAGCTGAGTCACCATCGGTCGCCATCACTCCGTTTTGCTGACTCACACCCTCAGAGCCAGGCTATCTCTGTTGACTAAGCCACACAGCGACAGGCATCACCTCAGCCACCTAAACCTTAACCTCAGGGCCCCTTCGTGACGTCCTTTGGTATTGCTCAACGGCATGTACTAGATTAGAGTATACAGCATGAGTCTATGGTTCATGAGTCTATGGTTCAAGAGGCTATGGTTCACGAGGCTATGGTTCACGAGGCTATGGTTGTACCATCTACAAGCCACCGTTACACTAGCCTGGTGGTCCAGTCTGTTTGGGCTTCAGCCATGCAAAACAAGATTAACAAGAGGAGAGCTGGCCACAGCACGTACAGAATGGGACCAGGCTATCATCACTCTAACCCACATTCATAATCTCTGGCTTTTCTTCACTGATAGCAAGAAGAGCAAAGGAAGGACGAGAAAGAGTAGAGTCACTTACCCAGCATCACTCCCGTCCCCACATATTAAGGCATCCTTCGCTCCCTCCACTTTGTAGTAGTTATCTGAAATCAAAGAAAATAACAGAAGAGGCCTGGATTCGATTCATTTGATCACAAGGATTCATTTGAATACACTTTGTAGTATTTTTCAAAAATAAAAAAAGAATATAATGGATGAGACCTGGATTTGATTAATAATGTGATTACAGTGATCAATTTGATTAAATGGATTAACTTGATTACATGGCCCTAGTATTGCTGATCCTACAAGCATTTTCATCTCAAAGTCAAACTTCTGTCAGTGGCACTCAGACCTTATGACCAGAACTCCTGCCCTGGTTGGGGAAAGACGTTTATCGACTATATTAATCATAAGGCATCAACATTGATCTTACATCAGTCCACCCTTAAATAACCCACTGGACGTACAATTTTAGCCATTTATCAAATTAAGAAAAAGGTTTTGTTCTGTGTTTCACCCGAGCTTTTAGGGATCAATACCAAGGCCTGCCTTGGACATTTTACATTTGTGTAAGGTGATGGATAGCAGAGACTGCTTGAAGTTGAAGGGGATGGAAATGAAAGAATAAATAGCAATAGCATAACCCGTTGACTGTGTTGCTGCCGACTCCCACTAGAGCACACTAAGAGATTACAAGTCCAGAAGGCTCCATGTCCACTCCAACGCTCCTTCATGCTAAGCGTTCCTCCATTTTATCTCGCCTCCTTTTCACAGTGTTTCAGCTTCACTGTCCCACTCTAGAGGGTTTGAGTGCCGTTAGACCACTATGGGGCTGGGAGAGGAGCCGCAGGAGGAGAGGGGCTGGAGAAGGGCTCGCCTGACTGGCACTTTGGCAGGCGGCCCGAACCCTCCGTCAGTTGTCGGCATTCCTGGTTTCAGCATGGCCTTAAATGTTCCTCCTTTATGGACCAGGGACCTCTCCAACACACACACGCACACGCGCACGCACGCATGCACACACGCACACGCACACACACACACACAAAAGCCGGACCGCAGAGCCACTTTTCAGTGACAGCCCAGAGCCACTCTTCAGCGACAGCTTTCACATTTCACCACTGTACTGTGCAGATTGACTAGATATGTTTTTGAAAGATGAGTCTTACAATTTGATAAGGGTGTTTTGTGTATTTTTTATACATTTTACATTATTGCTGTTTTAAAGAAAAAAACAGTAGACGCAATCTCAGGAAACGCCTTGTTGGTTTGGTTGTCTCATGTACTGTCATCTTTAAGCGTCGTACAATGTGTACCTCTTTGGGTCCCCGGGACCAGGATTGAGAAGCACAGCCTTTGAACAATGTAAAAATGTCCGTGACCCTCTGACTCATCTACACATATGTAACTGTATGAAGTCATATGAAAATGTCAATCATGAAATATGTAATAACTTGAAATATGAAATACGAAGTCCGGTCACGTGACCATTCATGATTAGAGGAACGACTGTCCATTTAAACATCTGCCCCACATCAGTGTTGTGCAGCAAAAGTAAGCACGCCATAATCTGTGTCGGTGAGGGAGGACCCACTCTAGTTGTGCAATCGCTGCAGGGCTGTCTCTGTTACTGCCTGTTTGGATAGTGCAGTAAAGAGGACACTGGAATGGAACTCTGCCATGTCATGCGTGCCCATGACAAGCTTCAGAACTGCTGTGTGGGACTTTTTTCTAGGCTACAAATGATCCCTTACAAACATGTCATGTTATAGCTGCAAGTAGCGTTTTGTTGACACCACTGTCACACAACAACTGCAAGACTCATCCAAAGCTAAGAGACCCACGACCAACAACGTGACCATATTAGTGCAGTTAAGAAACGTCAATCGCTACGACAGTATGAGAGCCAGACCTGAGTTTAACTAGATGAAATCAGTAAAATACTTTCACTGTGCTGGATTGAGCTTGACTGGCACAATGTAGCCAATTTAATAGCCCCAAATGTACAAACTCTGCCAATGTGGCCCTACAGGCAGGCTAAATCAAGCATTGAGAGTATTTGAAAGATTTCAAATACTGTTTGAAACCAGGTCTATATTACAGCACGTTAATCTTACACGCTAACAGAGACAAAGAAACCATGGCTTGTGCCTTGGCCCATAGCTCATGGGAGAGGGAGAGAAAGAGAGAGTGTAGGCCAGCGCAGGTCAGGAACAAAGAAGAGAGATAACAATGAATCTAAGACCCTTTTATAAGCATCTGTTGTTTGGATTCAAAATCTGACTTGTTGACCAATAGCATTACTGTTGAGTTAACTTCCAATCAGACATCAGACCTACATGATGTAAAGACAACAGACCCTCTGCTTCAAAGAGGTGAGACAAAATGTGGGTGGGAGAGACACTGAGGTGTTCCGAAGACAACACACACGCATCGTTGCATACAGCTGATAAGAAGAGTCACTTTGAGGGCAGTAATACCATTAAACTACTGCTGCAGTGTTGTTCACTGTCTCATATTCCAAGGATATTCTATCACAAGTCAACAACACACATAGCCTTGAGTGAAAACACAACGTCACAGAAACTTGAGGCACGCCCACACCATTTCATGAGTCTAATTAGATTGTGCCAGTCTTTACATCATGTAGGTCTGATATCTGATTGGAAGTTAACTCAACAGTAATGCTATTGGTCAACAAGTCAGATTTTGAATCCAAACAACAGATGCTTATAAAAGGGTCTTAGATTCATTGTTATCTCTCTTCTTTGTTCCTGACCTGGGCTGGCCTACACTCTCTCTTTCTCTCCCTCTCCTATGAGCCAAGGCACAAGACATTGACTCTCTCTCTCTCTCTCTCTCTCTCTCTCTCTCTCTCTCTCTCTCTCTCTCTCTCTCTCTCTCTCTCTCTCTCTCTCTCTCTCTCTCTCTCTCTCTCTCTCTCTCTCTCTCTCTCTCTCTCTCTCTCTCTCTCTCTCTCTCTCTCTCTCTCTCTCTCTCTCTCTCTCTCTCTCTCTCTCTCTCTCTCTCTCTCTCTCTCACCATGCTTAGAATAATGCCTTGTAATGTTGTTAATGCCTTGTAACGTAAGCTTTATTCCTTGTATGTGAATCCACTCATTTTACAAAGTAATTAAATACACTTGTATTTAGAATTCCATTCTCAGACATTTTTTCATTGTCTATTACTGTAACTCAACCATAGTGTTCTATTACTGTAACTCAACTATAGTGTTATATTACTGTAACTCAACCATAGTGTTCTATTACTGTAACTCAACTACAGTGTTCTATTACTGTAACTCAACTACAGTGTTCTATTACTGTAACTCAACTATAGTGTTCTATTACTGTAATTCAACTACAGTGTTCTATTACTGTAACTCAACTATAGTGTTCTATTACTGTAACTCAACTACAGTGTTCTATTACTGTAACTCAACTATAGTGTTATATTACTGTAACTCAACTATAGTGTTCTATTACTGTAACTCAACTTTAGTGTTCTATTACTGTAACTCAATTATAGTGTTCTATTACTGTAACTCAACCATAGTGTCTGACATATTGCTTATTATCTTTATGTAGTCAGATAAACATTTGAATAGGCTAATTGCTTAGTCTTGTTACAAGTCGCATGTGATGTACAGTTGAAGTCGGAAGTTTACATACGTTTAGGTTGGAGTCATTAAAACTCATTGTTCAACCACTCCACAAATTTCTTGTTAACAAACTATAGTTTTGGCAAGTCAGTTAGGACATCTACTTTGTGCATGACACAAGTCATTTTTACAACAATTGTTTACAGATATATTATTTAACTTATAATTCACTGTATCACAATTCCAGTGGGTCAGAAGTTTACATACACTAAGTTGACTGTGCCTTTAAACAGCTTGGAAAATTCCAGAAAATTATGTCATGGCTTTAGAAACTTCTGATAGGCTAATTGACATCATTTGAGTCAATTACAGGTGTACCTGTGGATGTATTTCAAGGCCTACCTTCAAACTCAGTGCCTCTTTGCTTGACATCATGGGAAAATAAAAAGAAATCAAGACCTCAGAAAAATAATTGTAGACCTCCACAAGTCTGGTTCATCCTTGGGAGAAATTTCCAAACACCTAAAGGTACCACATTCATCTGTACAAACAATAGTACGCAAGTATAAACACCATGGGACCACACAGCTGTCATACCACTCAGGAAGGAGACACGTTCTGTCTCCTAGAGATGAACGTACTTTGGTGTGAAAAGTGCAAATCAATCCCAGAACAACAGAAAAGGACCTTGTGAAGACGCTAGAGAAAACAGGTACAAAAGTATCTATATCCACAGTAAAACGAGTCCTATATCGACATAACCTGAAAGGCCGCTCAGCAAGGAAGAAGCCACTGCTCCAAAACCGCCATACAAAAGCCAGACTACGGTTTGCAACTGCACATGGGGACAAAGATCATACTTTTTGGAGAAATATCCTTTGGTCTGATGAAACAAAAATAGAACTGTTTGGCCATAATGACCATCGTTATGTTTGGAGGAAAAAGGGGGACGCTTGCAAGCCGAAGAACACCATGCTAACCGTGAAGCACGGGGGTGGCAGCATCATGTTGTGGGGGTGCATTGCTGCAGGAGGGACTGGTGCACTTCACAAAATACATGGCATCATGAGATGGAAAATTATGTAGATATATTGAAGCAACATCTCAAGACATCCTTTTTTCTTTTTACATTTTAGTCATTTAGCAGACGCTCTTATCCAGAGCGACTTACAGTAGAGTGCATACATTTTATTACGTTTTAAATACTGGTCCCCCATGGGAATCGAAGCCAGAACCCTGGCCTTGCAAGCGCCATGCTCTACCAACTGAGCTACAGTGTGGTTAGGGTTAGGAAGTAAGTCAGGAAGTTAAAGCTTGGTCGCAAATGGGTCTTCCAAATGGACAATGACCAAGCAGATTTCCAAAGTTGTGGCAAAATGGCTTAAGGACAACAAAGTAAAGGTATTTGAGTGGCCATCGCAAAGCCCTGACCTCAATCCCATAGAAAATTTGTGGGCAGAACAGAAAAAGCGTGTGCGAGCAAGGAGGCCTACAACCTGACTCAGTTACACCAGCTCTGTCAGGAGGAATGGGCCAAAATTCACCCAACTTATTGTGGGAAGCTTGTGGAAGGCTACCCGAAACGTTTTACCCAAGTTAAACAATTTAAAGGCAATGCTACCAAATACTAATTGAGTCTATGTAAACTTCTGACCCACTGGGAATGTGGTGAAAGAAATAAAAGCTGAAATAAATCATTCTCTCCACTATTATTCTGACATTTCACATTCTTAAAATAAAGTGGTGATCCTAACTGACCTAAAACAGGGAATTTTTACTAGGATTAAATGTCAGGAATTGTGAAAAACTGAGTTTAAATGTATTTGGCTAAAGTGTATGTAAACTTCCGACTTCAACTGTATATATAATATACTGTATATTCAAATATCAAATATAACTGCCCACTGCAGAGTATTCGTTGGGGTTCTCATTTTGGCACAAAGCTCAACCGTCCAGTACAGGAAAACTCCAATAGACGAGAGGTCTCCTAATAGTAACTGACTGGCTGACAAACAGACTGGCTGGCTAACTGACTAGCTGATTGGCTGATTGGCTGGCTGACTTGCTGACAAACTAACTGACTGGCTGGCTGACAAATTAACTGACTGGCTGGCTGACAAATTAACTGACTGGCTGGCTGGCAAACTAACAATGGCTGGTTGGCTGACAAACTAACTGACTGGCTGGCTGACAAATTAACTGACTGGCTGACTGGCTGACAAACTAACTGACTGGCTGGCTGGCAAACTAACAATGGCTGGTTGGCTGACAAACTAACTGACTGGCTGGCTGACAAATTAACTGACTGGCTGACTGGCTGACAAATTAACTGACTGGCTGACAAACTAACTGACTGGCTGACTGGCTGACAAATTAACTGACTGGCTGGCTGGCTGACAAACTAACTGACTGGCTGGCTGACAAATTAACTGACTGGCTGACTGGCTGACAAATTAACTGACTGGCTGACTGGCTGACAAATTAACTGACTGGCTGGCTGGCTGACAAATTAACTGACTGGCTGACAAATTAACTGACTGGCTGACTGGCTGACAAATTAACTGACTGGCTGGCTGGCAAATTAACTGACTGGCTGGCTGGCTGACAAATTAACTGACTGGCTGGCTGGCTGACAAATTAACTGACTGGCTGGCTGGCTGACAAATTAACTGACTGGCTGGCTGGCAAATTAACTGACTGGCTGACTGGCTGACAAACTAACTGACTGACTGGCTGGCTGACAAATTAACTGACTGACTGGCTGGCTGACAAATTAACTGACTGGCTGACTGGCTGGCAAATTAACTGACTGGCTAGCTGGCTGACAAATTAACTGACTGACTGGCTGGCAAATTAACTGACTGGCTGGCTGGCTGACAAATTAACTGACTGGCTGACTGGCTGACAAACTAACTGACCGACTGGCTGGCTGACAAATTAACTGACTGGCTGACTGGCTGACAAATTAACTGACTGTCTGGCTGGATGACAAATTAACTGACTGACTGGCTGGCAAATTAACTGACTGGCTGGCTGGCTGACAAATTAACTGACTGGCTGGCTGGCTGACAAACTAACTGACTGGCTGGCTGGCTGACAAATTAACTGACTGGCTGGCTGGCAAATTAACTGACTGGCTGGCTGGCTGACAAATTAACTGACTGGCTGACTGGCTGACAAACTAACTGACTGACTGGCTGGCTGACAAATTAACTGACTGACTGACTGGCTGACAAATTAACTGACTGGCTGGCTGGCTGACAAATTAACTGACTGGCTGGCTGGCTGACAAATTAACTTACTGACTGGCTGGCAAATTAACTGACTGGCTGGCTGGCTGACAAACTAACTGACTGGCTGGCTGGCTGACAAATTAACTGACTGGCTGGCTGGCAAACTAACAATGGCTGGTTGGCTGACTGGCTGACTATTTTCAGTCTCCTCAAACATAACAAATCTTTGCTCTCAATAGGGTCAACATTTTAAATAAGTGATACATTCATGAATCAATTAAACAGGCTTTTAACTGACACACAGTGCTCACCTTCGTCTGCAATAAAGTCTTTGAGTGAGGACCACGTCCGGTTGTTGCAGAAAAAGGTGGTGTTGGTGTTGAGGGTGTTGTTGACGCAGTGCGCCATGCTGCGTACGCACTTCTGTCGCAGGTTACCCATGAAGAGCTGAAGGCCGATGAGGGCGAACACACTGAGGCAGAAAACGGTTAGGATCATCACGTCCGCCAGCTTCTTCACTGACTGGATCAGCGCACCCACGATGGTCTTCAGGCCTTCCCAGGAAAACAGGGGCAGAGGTCAATAGGTCAGCATGCACACACATGGACATGGAAATGGACACGGTAATTATCTTTGGCTAGCTAGCTCTGTGTAATCATAAGGAGTTGGTTTAGATCTAGAATCTGAAGTTATGGTTATTGTGAATATGTAATTTATTAACAAAACATTTTGAAAAAATTATAAAAAATTCTGGAAGCTAGTGGTCTGGTTACTTTTTACAATCACATACAGTATAGTAATACCAGTTACTTAAGTACAGTGGATTACTATGTATAATACATTATACAAATTATAATTATTGTATTAGGAACAATACAACGACTCACTATCCATAAACATGACATGGATTAAATATACTGTACAGTAACAAATTCAGAACATCAAAGCAACAAAGCCACACACACACAACAAAGACACCAACACCACAGTGAAGACAAAAAGAAAGCTAACGCAAACAAACTAACCACAGCAGGAAGAACATTTTTCGAGATTTAAAAAATGTACCGCAAATTCACAATGTATGCTCATTGACAACAGACACTTCCCAAAATAATGAGTGAAACCATCTAATTGAACTAGTTTAGGCTGGCTGGCTGACTGACTGGCTCACAAACAAAATAACTGACTGACTGACTGACAAACCAACTGACTGACTGAAAAACGAACCGACTGGTTGACTGGCTGGCTGGCTGACAAACTAACTGACTGGCTGACAAACTAACTGACTAGCTGGCTGGCTGGCTGGCTGGTTGGCTGACAAACTAACTGACTAGCTGGCTGGCTGGCTGGCTGGCTGGCTGGCTGGTTGGTTGGCTGACTAACTGACTGGCTGGCTGGCTGGCTGACTGACATATTTAGACTTTAACCCTGTCTCAGAGTGTGCCCAAAGCATTTCCAAGCTTTCTTAGCATTTTGTTTGCTAGCTAACTATATATCATCTGAGCCTATGCTATTATCTCACTATCCTGATTCCTACTGGATTAAAGGTAGTGCAGCTGGGGCAGGGTCAGAATGCTGCACAGTACAGTATGAACACAAAGAAGAATTGACAGCCTCTAAGCCATCACTTCCACTCTGGCATTTACAGCAGACGGCGTGGGCCAAAGGAGGTCAGCCGTGAAGAGCCTGACGCATCATGTCTCTGAAGAGCACCAGACAACAGGAAGTAGTGGTGGAATACCTGGGCCATGACTGATGTAAGTTAGACCCTTCAGAGTAGATACTGGGTACCTATGGTACTGGCAATCCCTATGTGACCTAACCAGGAAAAACTCTAGGCCCTAGTTAGGCTAAAGTAAAAAGTAGGGTTGAGGGTTTTTCCCTGGTCAGGTCAAGATGACATGTTATGTACTGTAGGATTACAGATGTAGGATCTTAATTTGGCCAGTTTATCACAGCAGGAAAATAATCCTGCAGCAACAGAAAATGTGAATTATTGTTTGGATTATAATTAATTACATTTTTTGTAGGGGTAGATACATTTTATGTTAGAGCAAATCAATTCGGACATTTTAAAGTGGAAATTCCAAACTTTAGAAGTATTTTTAGACCATGAATACACTACAAGTTTGCATTTCGTGCTGTGCATGACATTTCCTGCAACAACAAGGTGATCAAATTAAGATCCTAAATCATATAAGGTCCTGCTCAGAAATATACTGCACTATATGTTCCTAAGGGTACTGTACAGCTATTTCATCCAAACAAGATTTAGTCCTACTTGAGTAGAAATCCATTCTGAATGGGGAGCGTCTGTTGTGAATTGAGATATTATTACCATATGAAGTGGTATTTGACTATTCCCATGCATGTTTGATGTTAAACACTAAGGGTGAATGAGACCTGTTGAGTTTAACCTTTATTTAACTAGGCAAGTCAGTTAAGAACAAAATATTATTTACAATGACAGCCTACCAGGGAAGAGTGAGTGTGTGGACCTGCCTTGTTCAGGGGCAAAACAACAGATTTCTACTTTGTCGATTCAAACCAGCAACCTTTTGGTTACTAGCCCAACGCTCTAACCACTAGGCTACCTGCCACCCCAAAGGTAACATGATCTTTGGGCTTCAGGCCAGAAACTTTATCCATGGACTACATTCACTTTGTTGATGTCTATAGCATAGTGTTTGCATATAGCAAGCAGGTGGATGCATGACCACTAGATTTTTTACATTTATTTTATTTTTATTTTTAATAAATGACTGACATACAAACTTAACATCTTAATACAAAACAAACTGTAGGCAAACATATTCTATAGAGTACCTAAAAATGTGAGAATCCTCCATTTTGAATCAGAGGTTGCCCAACCCAAAGGTCTCATTTCCTACACCTCTGGCATTTCCACTCACTGGTTATTTAGGCAACAGAAACAAAAATGAAATGACAAGGGACTATGTTCCAATACCCACACTAGCAGGCCACTTTGAATGCATTGCTTCATCCTAAGTAGTGTGCTAATAAGGACGTATTGGAACGTAGCCGGGGGGTTTAGTTCTTCCAGCGGTGGGTGGTGTCTTAGTGTTTGAAACTCCCTTCTCACCTGGGATGACTGAGATAGTTTTCAGTGCTCGTAGGACTCTGAATGTCCGTAATGCTGAGACATTGCCCAGGTCCACAAATTCAGTAACATATCTGCAATAAGCGAAAGTCAAGCAGACACAATGACAAAGCACCAACGACAGGCAAAACACAACAGGTGAAGGGCCAGGATTGGAGGAGAGAAAAGAGGGGGGAATGTGGCTAGAGGTCAAGGGTCAGAGGGAGTGGCTTTGGATTGGAGAGAGGAGGAAGAGGGGGGAGGGGCTTGTACAGAATAGTAACAGTACGTGGACTGGACAATAGAAGATGCAACCCATTTTTTCGGTAACACTGCAGCAGCAGGGGAGACTCCCTCTTACCTGGGATTACCGAAATAGTTTTCAATGCTCTGAGGACCCTGAATGTTCGAAGTGCTTGGAGATTGCCTACTTTAACAGACTCGGTTAGCAACCTGCAGGATCAAATTACAGTTATTTGGTCAAACACAAAAAAGGAAAGACGACTGTAGGCTAAGCACTGCTCACTGCGTCTTAGTGTGTTGTTTCCCTGGAGAACAGGACAGAAACAGCACAGCATAAATATTTAGAGGGACCCTTTTGACCTTTACGACTGCTGTTAGTGTGTCTCCAAACCAAGAGACAGCTGAGATTCCAGAAAATTTTGGGAAAAACCAGTGTGGTGCCAGTCCATGTGCTGCTTATGTGAGTTACAGTATATCAAGTCTTCTGGACTGAACTCGTTCCATTCCCTATTACATGTCTTAGGTGAGTTTCCCAAAAGCTTCATAGCTAACACGGCACGTTATTTCTCTCGGGGACACAGCCTACTTGTAGAACAGCAAAATGTGTCTTCCCCATTTAACACAACCGCTCTGAATTAGAGAGGTTGCCTTAATCTACGTCCATGGCGCCCAGGGAGCAGTCGTTATTGGGGGTTAAGTGCCTTGCTTAACGGCAGAACTGAAAATATTTCCACCTTGCCGGCTCTGGGTTTCAAACCAGTGACCTTACGGTTACTGGCCCAACGCTCTTTACCACTAGGCTACCTACCAACCCACAGGGGAATGACATCCCTCCGTTTCCATGGGAACCCACAGGGTTGGGGGTGTGGACATTTATCAGTATGGTGGGGGAGTTATTCGCTTCTCCGGTCATCAGTCTGAATTTAATAAAGCCAGCAACGGGAAGGAAGGTAGCCTGTCGTAGAAACTAGCAGGAGGGCTGTGAGGGTCGGTGACTTATGTGTTCCTGTCCTGCTAAAGATCCATCTGACCCCACAGAGGCTTCCAGTTCAAGGACGACTGGCCCTCTGGAAGGAGACGTAAATAAAACTGTAGAAGCCAAAAGGGAAATCAGCACTTCATCATCGTACGGGGGGATGCATGGGGGGGGTGTTCAAAATTGTTGCCTTAGAAAAAGGTGCTGTGTTTAGACCATCCACAGTAGAAGGTCATGAGCAAAATACATTATTCAAAAGCAACTTAAAGTGCTTTCTACACCCACACAACCAAAGCAAAATATAACATTTTGGTAATTTAATTTAGGTTGCATTGTACAATTTTGGAAGTAAAAGTTTGCACTGCAATGGTTGGCAAAAAAAGGATTGAAGAGGATTGAAGTATAATATACCTCTATTACAGTAATGCAAATGTCACAGTCAAATTTTGAGGAAAATATAATTGTTTTATAATCACAAAGAGAAGCCATCGATATTGAGGTCAAATATGAATTGAAGCTTCAGAGTTGAGGATCATTCCTCTTATCTGAGTCGTATAGCACTTTGTCAACTCAAATTCATCTTCAATTGGATCAGTAACTAATCCCGATGTTAGTGATTTTCAGTTAATCATTAAGTAACATGGATGCATCAAAAATATGTGTCAACTTAAAACAACCAAGTTGTTTTCATAGAACTGTAGTCTCCTCCAATATTGAAGAACAAGAGGAAGTAAGAACAGCATCCGCTAACTTTTACTTCCAGTGACATTTTTCAGTCGAACGTAAAGGGACTTGACAAAGGAGTATAGAGGAGAGATAGACGGAGGTCAGAATATAACATGTCAGACAATAAATATCATACAATACTCTAATTCAGTCTTCACACTATTATGCCAACCCAAACCGTACTCTGCTGGCTCAGATGTTTTCCTTTCACGTTTTTCATTCCAGCACGGTTACGTCAACTGTTACAACAAAGGTTCCAACAACTGTTACAACATTGTGGATGCATAACCAGGCCAGCACAGTCCAGCTTGGCTCGGCTCAGTTCGACTCAGCTCAATAGTGTGAAAAGAGTATTAGAGAAGGAATAAAAGGTCTTCTATTGGTTTGAGAGTTCAGGTTAGAAGGAAGGAGAGGGCAGGTTAGAAGGAAGGAGAGGACAGGTTAGAAGGAAGGAGAGGGCAGGTTAGAAGGAAGGAGAGGGCAGGTTAGAAGGAAGGAGAGGGCAGGTTAGAAGGAAGGAGAGGACAGGTTAGAAGGAAGGAGAGGGCAGGTTAGAAGGAAGGAGAGGGCAGGTTAGAAGGAAGGAGAGGACAGGTTAGAAGGAAGGAGAGGACAGGTTAGAAGGAAGGAGAGGGCAGGTTAGAAGGAGAGGTTAGGGTCACACAGTAACAGGAGCGATACAGGGAGGTCTACTGTAACAAGAGAGATACTTACGCCATGACAATCACACTGAAATCCAGCCAGTTCCACGGGTCCCGCAGGAAGGTAAATGGCCCCACACAGAATCCCCTCGCCAGAATCTTTATCAACGATTCAAACGTGTAAATGCCAGTGAAAGTGTACCTGGGTGGGTGTATGGGGTAAGGGAAGGGGAGAACAAAAGGTCAAAACATTAGCAAGCAATGGCATAAGCTAGGGTGAGGGACAACCCCCCCCCCCCCTTCTTCCTTCACATGGTTGCCCCAACTCCAAGTGCAGTTCTAATAAAATAAAATGTAAAAAGAAGAAAGAAACCAAGAAGGAAAGGGACAGAGGGGTAAACATGTAGCAGATTTAGGGAGACACAGAGACACAGGACAGAAAGAATGAGAAGCGCATGGACAGTGCAGCACTTGTCAGCCCAGAGGGAATGAGACAGACAGCAAGCTCTTTGACAGCAGGGCTCCTTGATGAGTTAAGCAGGTCACAAGACAAGAATATGCATTAAAATCCAGGATGTCACTGTAATGTATTGGTTTGGCTCAGACTGACAGGAAATTGAACTGTACTTTAAATTGACAGTACACATCAGTCCAAGTCAATACATTAGTCACTTAATTGTAACATCGAATAAATTAAAGAGAGTGAGAGAGAGACACTCTTCAGAGTAGAAGGACACTGGGATGAAGGATGCAGCATTCGGCAGAAGTGCACAGCCATATTCTTTTTAGTTTTTGTCATAGCTAATGACTCAGTTCTTCCTGTAAGGTTAATGGTTCACAAGGGAGACTGTGACTGGTTCGGAGTCATTTCATGCTACAGATCGTTCCAATGAGCCCCTTTTTGAGTGAGAATATAAACAGCCTGATTTGTAGTGTGTTGTTGACAGTGCAGATTCCATTTGCTGAAAGGCTGCCTTCATTAAAGGTAAACTTGGCAGGCTGACTCTGGCTTTAGACAGGGTGGTTGCTTTTCATAACATAGAGGACTACACTACATTGGTTACATGTCTGTGGGTCAAATACACTCTGTCCATATGACAGATGCCTCTGCCTAACAGCAAATCCATAGTGTGGGATGGACTTATACTCTGAATGGTTGAGAATAGAGAAGAGAGAGAGAGAGAGAGAGAGAGAGAGAGAGAGAGAGAGAGAGAGACTACAAATAGATAGATACACAGCCTGCCAGCCAGCCAGCCAGCCAGACATATTGATAGATAGATAGATAGATAGATAGATAGATAGATAGATAGATAGATAGATATAGATAGATAGATAGATAGATAGATAGATTTTACCCAAGTCCAACTCTACTGATCCCATTTCTATAAAACTTCATCTGAATGATAATTCCAATTCCATCATTGATTTTGCTTTCAGTTGTTTGTTTATCGTAGTGGTTGAAATATGAATCCCTTTAATGAAAATTTAAGAAGGCATAAACGGTATGTGTCACCCATGGTTGTTCATTCCGATGCAGCATAGCAAGAGTGCAATTAGCAAATTAGCTGGGTACACTAAAATCGTGAACTTACTTGCTAATTGTGGTTGGCAAGGCAACAAACACCTGGCAAAGCGTTACATCAGGACACACAGGGCACAGAGGGTCAATACAGTCAAAGAGGTTTGAGGGAACAGAAAAGAAAGAACACAAGAGAGAATTCACAGAAGAAGCTAGCGTCAATGTTGAGAGACAGAGAAGATGGGAGGACAAGGCATACTTACTCTACATACTTGGCCCAATACTCTGGTTCCGACATGGCCATGAAGCAACAGTTGGTCAAAATAGTGCACATTATGAACAGACTGAATAACGTGCACGTGGTTAAGGAAAATGGTGATTCAATAACAACATATACATACATCCCAACGCTACTATTCTGAATATAAAGACATAATGATTATGCTCTTGTACCCCGTTTAGGTTTGGTTTGCCTGCTGTCATTATCACTGTCATTGAGCAGAGTAAAGAGAACAACAAAAAATTGCTAACACGTTATGGGAAAGGGAAAGGAAAGGGGGATACGTAGTCAGTTGTACAACTAAATGCATTCAACTGAAATGTGTCTTCTGCATTTAACCCAACCCCTCTGAATCAGAGAGGAGCAGAGGGCAGCCTTAATGGACATCCACGTCTTCGGTGCCTGGGGAACAGTGGGTTAACTGCCTTGCTCAGGGGAAGAACAACATATTTTTACCTTGTCAGTTTGGGGATTCAATCCAGCAACCTTTCAGTAACAACATTGTTGTTAAATACAATTTCAGTGTTGTAGTTAAATTTTTTATTTAAAAAAAATGTAATAAAGAAATATCACATTTACATAAGTATTCAGACCGTTACTCAGTACTTTGTTGAAGCACCTTTGGCAGCGATTACAGCCTTGAGTCTCTTTGGGAATGATGCCACAAGCTTGGCACACCTGTATTTGGGGAGTTTCTCCCATTCTTCTCTGCAGATCCTCTCAAGATCTGTCAGGTCGGATGGGGAGTGTTGCTGCACAGCTATTTTCAGGTCTCTCCAGAGATGTTCAACCGGGTTCAAGTCCAGGCTCTGGCTGGACCACTCAAGGACATTCAGAGACTTGTCCCGAAGCCACTCGTGTGTTGTCTTGTTAATGTGCTTAGGGTTGTTGTCCTGTTGGAAGGTGAATCTTCGACTCAGTCTGTGGTCCTGAGCGCTATGGAGCAGGTTTTCATCAAGGATCTCTCTGTACTTTAATCCATTCATCTTTCCCTTGATTCTGACTAGTCTCCCAGTCTCTGCCACTGAAAAACATCCCAACAGGATGATGCTGCCACCCCCATGCTTCACCGTAGGAATGATGCCAGTTTTCCTCCAGAAGTGACGCTTGGCATTCAGGCCAAAGTGTTAAATCCTGGTTTCATCAGACCAGAGAATTTTGTTTCTCATGGTCTAAGAGTCCTTTAGGTGCCTTTTGGCAAACTCCAAACGGGCTGTCATGAGCCTTTTACTGAGGAGTGGCTTCCGTCTGGCCACTCTACCATAAAGGCCTGAATGGTGGAGTGCCGCAAAGATGGTTGTCTTTCTGGAAGGTTCTCCCATCTCCACAGAGGAACTCTGGAGCTCTGTCAGAGTGACCATCGGGTTCTTGGTCACCTCCCTGACCAAGGCCCTTCTCCTCCAATTGCTCAGTTGGCCAGCTCTAGGAAAAGTCTTGGTGGTTCCAAACTTCTTCTGTTTAATAATGATGGAGGCCACTGTGTTCTAGGGGACCTTCAATGCTGCAGAAATATTTGGTACCCTTCCCCAGATCTAGAACCAGGTTTGGCCGGGGTAGGCCGTCATTGCACGTAAGAATTTGTTATTAACTGACTTGCCTAGTTAAATAAAGGTTAAATAAACAATTAAATAAATAAATAAAAAGATCTGTGCCTCGACAAAATCCTGTCTTGGAGCTCTACGGACAATTCCTTCAACCTCATGGCTTGGTTTCTGATCTGACATGCACTGTCAACTGTGGGACATTATTTAGACAGGTGTGTGCCTTTCCAAATCATGTCCCATTGAATTTACCACAGGTGGACTCTAATCAAGTTGTAGAAACATCTCAAGGATGATCAATAGAAACAGGATGCATCTGAACTAAATTTTGAGTCTCATAGCAAAGGGTTTGAGTACTTCTGTAAATAAGATATTTCTATTTTTTATACATTTGCATAAATGTCTTGTTTTCACTTTGTCGTTATGGGGTATTGTGTGTAGAGTGATGAGGAAAATAGATAATTTTATACATTTTACAATAAGGCTGTAATGTAACAAAATGTGTAAAAAGTCAAGGGGTATGAATACTTTCCGAATGCACTGTATGTGTCCTCCAAGATGTATGTTAAGTTATATCATCCAATTTGTATACTATTGTAAGACTGGGTAAGATTAATGATACTATACGTCCTCTAATTCGTATGATATTGTATGGCCGCTATTCCATTTATAATGTAACCTAACGTAACGTAATACTGTACATCAAACTAAATGGAGGGAACAGATTTAAGTACCGAATCCTACGAATTGCCCTGAGACCAGGTTGGGCAAAGAGCAATCACAGAACAAATATTCTAACTGTTTGCTGGGAGGGGGGGGCGAAAGCTAATGACGCCAACAATTATACCTCAGCTGTTGGTTAGCCCTGGCCACCATGGTGCTAACAGCATTATCATCCCGCTCCCACCTCCCTTCTCATTTCATAGGCAAGATTAGATCATCTGCTGTGCTGTGTGGAGAGTGGTTAGAGGATCCCAGACTGCCTATTTAAAAACATATTAAATATGCAACTTAAACTCACCCAGTGAGGTGGAATTCAGAAGGCGTTTATGGAAACTAGGTGGCATGAAAGTTGATTTCCTGACCCAAATGTTCTATTTAGCCTATATTTTAGGATGTTGATTGGTTGATATGTCTATCAAACTTTTATTGATAGAGTAAATTGTCCCTCATTTGCATTAATAGTTGGAATTGGCTAGCTCTAGGCTACGCCAAAAGCAATGGGCTGTTCGTATGGGAGAACTTTCTCCATCCTTATTGTTTCTTGTATTCATACACTCTAAGAAAAAAGGGTTCCAAAAGGGTTCTTCAGTTATCCCCATCGGAGAACCCTTTTTGGTGTCAGGGAGAACCCTTTTGGGTTCCATGTAGAGCCCTCTGTGAAAAGGGTCCTACTTGGTATGCGAAAGGGTTCTACCTGGAACCAAAAAGGGTTCTTCAAAGGGTTATCCTATGGGGACAGCCGAAGAACCACTTTAGGTTCTAGATAGCACCTTTTTTCTATGAGTGCAGGTGGTTCAGAAACACCCTCAGGTGATGAATAACCTTGCTCATGTTAATGCTAAGGCTTCAGCTCAGAGGGCTAGCCACAGGCGACCCAGGTTTAGAACCCCTGGTTAGTTACACAATCAAATGACCCACTGACAAAACAGAAGTGTCAAAATAATGGCTGCCGTGTCATAAGTCCTTTTGCCTGAGGAAGCACTGCATTACTATGAAGTACCTCTCTCATCCCGACGGCTCGTTTCAATTCCCACACTCACAGACAGCACTTTACTCAAATGAGTCACCATAACGATAAGCACCCTGGCTCTATAGAGGATTCCAGAGCTCCCACACTATTAATGAGAAAGTCAATTTCAGCATTATGTACAAATCAGACTGCTGCCAAAAAGCTGCTAAGGCCTGGAATCCCAGGGTTTGTTTATAAACCGCTAGAGTAATGTACACAGGCGTTTTCTTACGCGCTAACTGGCCTGTCAAACTGCCAGTCGTCAAAGCATATCTTGGCGGCAGCTTTTGCCTCAATTATCATCCCTTTATGGAATGCTTACTTAGGTTTTTCCCGCTTTAAGGTCTCATACGGCTTAATCTACAGACTATATTCTATCTTCTCTCTTTGATGACTTCACTCACAGCTTTGTAGTGCTGTACCCCCTTTAAAGTAAGAGTGTTCTGACTACAACCTCACTGATCCCTTGTTAATAATCAAACATGTACCCTGATACCTTATGACCTTGGTCACTGCACAGTGCTTGACTTCAACTGAACTAGGTGCCGGTACTCATTTTGGGTACTCATTTTGGGTGCCTGCTTATATTTCGGTGCAGGAGCTCCACAATACTTTTGAGCTAATATTCTATAAGAGGAACAAGCAGTTAAACATTTGAGGTGCTGGTACTCAGTTCCAGCGTGAGCTCCTGCCCAAGTCAAGCACTGTCACTACAGTAAAATTCCATATGGACTTTCCCAATCCTCTGAGCAAAGAAGCTGGTGTTGTTAGCTTGTCATATACAGCATCACTTGACTTAGCTTACAGTAATCATCCAGTCTATTACATAACCTACCAATAACCATCCAGTCTATTACATAACCTACCAATAACCATCCAGTCTATTACATAACCTACCAGTATCCATCCAGTCTATTACATAACCTACCAGTATCCATCCAGTCTATTACATAACCTACCAGTAACCATCCAGTCTATTACATAACCTACCAGTAACCATCCAGTCTATTACATAACCTACCAATAACCATCCAGTCTATTACATAACCTACCAGTATCCATCCAGTCTATTACATAACCTACCAGTATCCATCCAGTCTATTACATAACCTACCAGTAACCATCCAGTCTATTACATAACCTACCAGTAACCATCCAGTCTATTACATAACCTACCAATAACCATCCAGTCTATTACATAACCTACCAGTATCCATCCAGTCTATTACATAACCTACCAGTAACCATCCAGTCTATTACATAACCTACCAGTAACCATCCAGTCTATTACATAACCTACCAGTAACCATCCAGTCTATTACATAACCTACCAGTAACCATCCAGTCTATTACATAACCTACCAGTAACCATCCAGTCTATTACATAACCTACCAATAACCATCCAGTCTATTACATAACCTACCAGTATCCATCCAGTCTATTACATAACCTACCAGTATCCATCCAGTCTATTACATAACCTACCAGTATCCATCCAGTCTATTACATAACCTACCAATAACCATCCAGTCTATTACATAACCTACCAATAACCATCCAGTCTATTACATAACCTACCAGTATCCATCCAGTCTATTACATAACCTACCAGTAACCATCCAGTCTATTACATAACCTACCAGTAACCATCCAGTCTATTACAGATGTAGGATCCTAATCTGATCACTCTTTTGTTGCTGAGAATTTTCCTGCACTGCAGGAAATGCTAACTTGTAGTGTATTTGAAGTTTAAAAAGGCTTCTAAAGTGTGTAATTTCCACTTTAACATGTCAGACTTACGTGCAATGAGTTCATTGCACATAAGGCAAGGGACAATTCTGTGTTGAGACATTTTCAAGAGATACTCAAATATTCTGATTTCAGAGTATAAGTCTAGTCCTGTTTAGAATCCTCTCAATCATTGATTGCGTAATAAAACAGTACACTACAAACTAACAGTGGGACTGATTGTCAGGATATGCGTGAAGGACTATAGGAAGTCAGGCGCAGGAGAGCAGATAGTTGGTAGCAAAACGGAGCCTTTTATTTGGCGACCCAAAAGCACACGACAAAAACTAACATGAAATACAAATAAGGGTTTAACATAACCCAGCTTAACCAGCCTAACGTGCGCATACATGAACAGATAAACAATACCACACAAAGACATGGGGAAAACAGAGGGTTATATACACAACACATAATGAGGGAAATGAGAACAAGGTGTGTGGAAAAACGAGACAAAACAAATGGAAAATGAAAAATGGATTGGTGATGGCTAGAAGACCGGCGACTTCGACCGCCGAACACCGCCAGAACAAGGAGAGGCATCGACTTCGACCGCCGAACACCGCCAGAACAAGGAGAGGCATCGACTTCGACCGCCGAACACCGCCCGAACAAGGAGAGGCATCGACTTCGACCGCCGAACATTGCCAGAACAAGGAGAGGCATCGACTTCGACCGCCGAACACCGCCCGAACAAGGAGAGGCATCGACTTCGGCAGAAGTCGTGACACTGATGCTCACTCTGTTCACTGACAGTGAGACAGCAGGCAACACCAACGGCTCAAATCTGAGCAGCTCAACACCCTTCCCAGTCCCTATTTCCCCGATCAGTACACAAGATCAACATAATTACAACGAGAATGACATTACAATCTATCTAGACAAACTGAACTAGAGTAGGCTCTTACAGGCTATCTCAAGGCTTTCACTTCCGTCCAAAATGTTACATCTCTGCTCATTGATTTTCATTTTGAAACCCACCTCCTAAAACAGACAAGTGTTGGTGGAATTTTGAGTGTTCCACCAGAAAGGATATGAGTGTACTAAAACCTTTATTGATGCTCTTCTAACAGGATGAAAGGGGCTAAAAATATAGAGTGCAGATGTGGCACTAAATCGGAAGATGGCCTTCCCTTTGTTCAGTACTATAAAAGTCTGTGGAGAAACAGAAAGTGAGATAGGCAGAGGGGGGAGAGAGAGAGGGTAATAGAAAGGGACAAGGGACAGAGAGATGCGTCATGGTTAAGGACAACATGGCATGGCAATAAACATGTACAATAAACGTGCAGTGACACCAACCACACTCACATCTACACACACCCACATCTACACACGCACTCACACACTCACGCATACACACACACACACACACACACACACACACCTACACACACAGGCACAAACAAAAACACTGATTACGTGGCATAACGAGCAAGATGCTGCTAAAAAAGAAAGCAGGTCTATAGAACTCTTAACTCTTAAGGGAGTCTCCTCATAGGAGATACAACACAACACAGAGAGGAAGGGGAATGATAACAGCCAACCTAGAATGTGCTGAAACTCCCATGTCCTCTATCAAATGCTGCTCTGTGCTTAAAGGGACATTACACTCAAAGTGTGTCAGATGTTTTCAGACCTCAAATGTAGTCTAATGTCAGGATGAGTCCACATCCCAAGCCATCCGCTGTGTCGATCCAGCTATACGCCTCAACCCCAAATGGATGTAAAACGTAAATGCCAAACTTTTGAAACGATATGGTGCTTATCTTTTCAATCCATTTTGGAATGTGGCTAGTTTGATCTACATAACAGATGGCCTGGAACGTGGACTAATCTCAACAGAAGACCACTTCGGAGGTATGAACATATCTGACAGATGCTGATTTTAGAATATAACGTCCATTTAAAATTCAAGCAGGTCTGTTCACATGTCTGTTCAGGGTAGTTGAGAAAGTGTGAGAACATTACAGCGGCTGTAGTCACATCACTGGAGTGGAACATACTGTGAAGTAATGTAATCATTCCTCTAACATCCAGAGATACCAACCAACAAAGCTAACCCACTCTATACTACACTGTTGCACAACAAAGAAGTCTGAATGTCTATCTACTCTCTCACTTTCGCTGTGGACTCGTAAACCTATTGGATTATCAGTAGCGAGGCCTACACCGTTTAAGATAAACGATGACAGGTTGATTTTGTTTCCACTGGAGGAGATGTGCACCTGGGCAGGTTTGGGGACTTGAGGAGGGAGGGGAGAGAGAGTGAGAGAGTGAAAGAGAGAAAAAGAGAGGGAACGAGAGATGGGGAGAGAGGCATAGACTATGAAGAAGTGAGAGCGTTATAGAGAAATGGAGATATTGAGGACCCACAACTGTATCCAGCTGACCAGTCCACTGTTCCCAGGAGAACTATCTATCCCCAGGATAAATAACTTTTCACACACCTCTCAGCCTCTTTCTGGGTCCTGGGCAAACCAGCCAAAGCTACTGCCTGATGAATTTTGAAAGAATACATTTGAAACTGAGCATCATGAAAACCGTAGCTTACTCCAGTCCCTGTCCTTTTTACATACTGTAACGGTATAATTTCCACTCCCTGGGCAGCTGATTCAATCAAATCATAATGTATTTTCTCAACTGCTACGCACTGAAATCACAACTCATGCCACAGCAACTACAGCCATAGCTGTCAGTTCAATTAGATTTATCCACCAGCTTAAAAGCCTAATATTCACATCCTGGAATGTATGTTTAGTCCTACAGTAACCCCAGGGTTGCACATTTTTGTTCCAGCCCAACACTATCACACCTGATGCAACTTATGAAGGGGCTTGATGATAAGTCGAGTAAAGTTCACTCAGGACGTGCTAGTGCTGGGCTGGAACACAAATGTGCCACTCTGGGGGGTTTACTTTAATACGTACTGAATAGCACGTGTCAAACTCATTCCACGGAGGAGTTTCTGCGGGGTTTCGCTCCTCTCTTGTACTTCATTGATGAATTAAGGTCACTAATAAGTAAGGAACTGCCTTCGCCTGGTTGTCTAGGGTTTTATTTGAAATGAAAAAACAAAATCCAGCCAACATTAGTCCTTCCATGGAACAAGTTTGACACCACTGCCTTTAAAGAATCACCCTCTACACCAGGTCTGTTAAACGCAGGACCTGGAGTGCCGAAATACTTCAGATTTTTGTTTCTACCTGGTAGTAAAGTGCACTCACCTGGTGTCTCAGGTCTGAATTAGTCCCTGATTAGAAGGAGAGGATGAAAAACAGAAGTGTTTCGGCCCTCCAGTACCGACATTCAACAACCCTACTCAACACGGTGAGAGGGGCATGATCCCATTTCAAAGCAGAACTTTAAACTCTTATTAGGAAAGAAGGAGTGTGAGGGAAACAGACAGAGCTAGCGGTAAAAGAAGAAGAAGAAGGAGGAGTGTGAGGGAAACAGACAGAGCTAGCGGTAAAAGAAGAAGAAGAAGGAGGAGTGTGAGGGAAACAGACAGAGCTAGCAATAGAAGAAGAAGGAGTGTGAGGGAAACAGACAGAGCTAGCAGTAGAAGAAGAAGGAGTGTGAGGGAAACAGACAGAGCTAGCGGTAAAAGAAGAAGAAGAAGGAGGAGTGTGAGGGAAACAGACAGAGCTAGCGGTAAAAGAAGAAGAAGAAGGAGGAGTGTGAGGGAAACAGACAGAGCTAGCAGTAGAAGAAGAAGAAGGAGTGTGAGGGAAACAGACAGAGCTAGCAGTAGAAGAAGAAGGAGTGTGAGGGAAACAGACAGAGCTAGCAGTAGAAGAAGAAGAAGAACAAGGAGTGTGAGGGAAACAGACAGAGCTAGCAGTAGAAGAAGAAGGAGTGTGAGGGAAACAGACAGAGCTAGCAGTAGAAGAAGAAGAAGGAGTATGAGGGAAACAGACAGAGCTAGCAGTAGAAGAAGAAGAAGAAGGAGTGTGAGGGAAACAGACAGAGCTAGCAGTAGAAGAAGAAGAAGGAGGAGTGTGGGGTAAACAGACAGAGCTAGCGGTAGAAGAAGAAGAAGGAGTGTGAGGGAAACAGACAGAGCTAGCAGTAGAAGAAGAAGAAGGAGGAGTGTGGGGTAAACAGACAGAGCTAGCGGTAGAAGAAGAAGAAGGAGTGTGAGGGAAACAGACAGAGCTAGCAGTAGAAGAAGAAGGAGTGTGAGGGAAACAGACAGAGCTAGCAGTAGAAGAAGGAGTGTGAGGGAAACAGACAGAGCTAGCAGTAGAAGAAGAAGGAGTGTGAGGGAAACAGACAGAGCTAGCAGTAGAAGAAGAAGAAGGAGTGTGAGGGAAACAGACAGAGCTAGCGGTAAAAGAAGAAGAAGAAGGAGGAGTGTGAGGGAAACAGACAGAGCTAGCAGTAGAAGAAGAAGAAGGAGTGTGAGGGAAACAGACAGAGCTAGCAGTAGAAGAAGAAGGAGTGTGAGGGAAACAGACAGAGCTAGCAGTAGAAGAAGAAGGAGTGTGAGGGAAACAGACAGAGCTAGCAGTAGAAGAAGAAGAAGGAGTGTGAGGGAAACAGACAGAGCTAGCAGTAGAAGAAGAAGAAGGAGTGTGAGGGAAACAGACAGAGCTAGCAGTAGAAGAAGAAGGAGTGTGAGGGAAACAGACAGAGCTAGCAGTAGAAGAAGAAGAAGGAGTGTGAGGGAAACAGACAGAGCTAGCAGTAGAAGAAGAAGAAGGAGTGTGAGGGAAACAGACAGAGCTAGCAATAGAAGAAGAAGGAGTGTGAGGGAAACAGACAGAGCTAGCAGTAGAAGAAGAAGAAGAAGAAGGAGTGTGAGGGAAACAGACAGAGCTAGCAGTAGAAGAAGAAGGAGTGTGAGGGAAACAGACAGAGCTAGCAGTAGAAGAAGAAGAAGGAGTGTGAGGGAAACAGACAGAGCTAGCAGTAGAAGAAGAAGAAGGAGGAGTGTGGGGTAAACAGACAGAGCTAGCGGTAGAAGAAGAAGAAGGAGTGTGAGGGAAACAGACAGAGCTAGCAGTAGAAGAAGAAGGAGTGTGAGGGAAACAGACAGAGCTAGCGGTAGAAGAAGAAGAAGGAGTGTGAGGGAAACAGACAGAGCTAGCAGTAGAAGAAGAAGGAGTGTGAGGGAAACAGACAGAGCTAGCGGTAGAATCAGAAGAAGGAGTGTGTCTGTCTGTCTGTCTGACTCATCCTGCTATCCATCAGTCTGTGCTTTCCTTTACATCCTGCAAACGCACACACACACACGCACACACGCACACTTCCTGAATCAAAGGTCCAGTCACAGGGCCCAAACATGGGCATGGGGAATCCTTTCAACCCTTCCTCAAAGGCTCTGGCCACAGCCAGTTTCCATTAGGACTGATACTGACACATACACACAAGGACACACACACACACACAAACACACACGCACCATTTCAGAGCATTCATAAGGATGGTCATTGTGAATACATCAGAGGGGGAAATTGGTTCAGATGTATAAAAGAACACGGGAAGATTCCAGTAATTGGAGTCACACTAAAAAGGACATCCTTCAAGGAGGTCAAATGCACAAAGGAAAGAGATGGCAGTGGTGATGTAAGAAGTGACACACACTTGGATACAAATTTGATATTCTCAGGCATCCAAGCACATAAGTGTAAGGACACTCAAGACACACACACACTGACACACCCGCACACCCACACACAGCCCCCCTCAAGTACCCCTCCCACCCCCTTCTCACTCTCTGGTTCATGAAATAGAACGGGTCGAAGTCCTCCAGTGGGACGCCCACCAGGCCGTTGGGGATGTCGCCGAAGATGCGTGGCAGCTGTTTGCCGGCCTCCAGGTCGGCCCGGGGCCTGGGCAGCTCCACATCTCCCAGGTCCTCCTGGTAGTGCTTGGTGCGCCGGGCCTCTTCCTCGGCGATCCGCTGCTCCACGGCAGCCAGGGACTCCCGGGTAAACCGGTGCAAGCTGTCAGGACCCGGTGGTAGCAGCAGGGTGGCCATCTTCTCATCCTGAGTCTCCTGTCCTAGGGATGACTTCACCAGCTACCAGGAGGGGAGGGAAAGAGAGAGAGTATGGAGGGGGAGATAGAGAGAGATCGGGAGACGTAAAAGGTTAATCAACAGGGCAGTCACACATGGGAGGGTTATCAATCCTGAAAGCAGACCTGAGTTAACCTAAGGTCCTATTTGGTTGCTATAGTACTGTATAAGCAAAGCTTGGGGGGGGGGGGGGGGGGTTGTCATTGATATAGCCTCCCATTCACCCCCATTATCTCTTCAGCACGGGCAATGCCTCTTCTGTCCTCAAAATAGATGGTGGCGCTATTGTGTTACGTGGTGTGTGTGTGTGTGTGTGTGTGTGTGTGTGTGTGTGTGTGTGTGTGTGTGTGTGTGTTGGGGGGAGTTAGTGTGTGTGTGTCCACACTTCCACGTGCAAACAGACTAGGCCATCTGTTTTCTATTCTAATTGAATGATTGGACAAGCCTCATTTTTCATCCATTCATGCGTTTCTTCATGGTGTTCAACTTGTGAGAGTCCACATCAAAAGAACACCTGATGAGCCATTTACCAGTGTACAACATACTTTTGAAATCATTCTACAAATACTTTAGCTGGGCTTGATTGAGCTTGCCTGGTAACTGGCGCATTAGACCAACATAATGGTCACAATTGCAAACTCCACCCATGTGTCATTCCAGACAGGGGGGGGGGGGGGTAGTAGCAACCCTGGTCCGGCTTACAACCCAGGTCCAAAATCATAGTCACTTATACAGTCCCTCAATCAGGTAGCAATCTACTCACTGAAAAATACAAGATCTAATAATCCCCTTAGCCAATCAGTAAAAGGCCCCTCCTGATGGCCATATTAGGACAGCCTCAGATTCATAAGTAGTTGGTGTCAATTCTGTGCTTTTAAGATGACAACTTAATGGAAAAATACTGACTGACATTTCCTATGAGTACCCTCTTCATGAAATGCATTGTAACACATATATAACGCCTTATGAGCTACAGTATGTAATGTCTAATAGTATAATGCACAACATGGCCGCTATTATACAACGGGTGGGTCTAATCCTGAATGATGATTGGTTAAAACAACATTCCAGCCGGTGTCTATTCCACAAGTTACCACCGGCTAAATCTATGACATTAAAATGCCTATTTAGTCTGTTCCATCTGACTACGCAATCCACTGTCTCATCAGCCCAGCCAGGCAATTTATAAACTTGATCTCCACTATAAAAAGCATCTAGACATTATCTCACATTTCTTTGAGAGTAACATTTACTTTTCAACAGCGGAGATTTGTATAAACCTTGCCGTCTGTCTCTCCGACATTTACAACATTGTTTCAATATTCAAATTTGATCTCCAGATGTCCCATAGTAATGAACATGTCGGGAGTTGGGATGAGACAGACAGGCAGGCAGCTTTTCTCAGCCAGTTGAAATCATGAATCAGCATAATTTTTATGGATATATACAAATAATTATCAATAGAAAACAGGTCAAACGAAACAAAAGCGCAGATAGTTTACTGTCTTTCCAGCTTCAGTTTGAAGGGATTGTGTTAGCTGTGTTGTTGGCTAGCTCCTCTGAACAACAGTGTCCTGACGAGAGAGCACATTTTCTACGCCAGGTGGAATCGCGCATCATTAGCTCAAGGTTATGGATTTATCCAAATAAAGGTCACTAGAAAACAGCTTAAATGCAAATGAGCTACTTTGCTGTTATTCTGGCTGCACTGTTTGGCATGACTGTAAGTTAGCCGTAGTTGGCTAGCTACCAAGCAAGGGATATTAACGTTGCCAGCCAGTAAGGCAATGGAACACTTAGAACGAACGACTGGGTTGCGTCCATAGATACAGAAAAAAAAGAATGAAGGACTGAGTCGTCTCTGTCAACCGAACTGATAGAACGAACAACCAGCCGGCTTGGGTAGGAACCCTAGATTCCTATATCCTGTGGAAGGATGAAATAGTATGAATAAATTTATCAAAATAATGTTTTTAATGAAAATATGTAAATCATGATTTGAATATGTTGGTAACCCATTGTATAAACTTGATAATGCCCTCGAAGCCAGTGATCAGAGGATAAATTGGCATGGTTTGCCAACAACATTTGTGCCAATATACAGTTGAAGTCGGATGTTTACATACACTAAGTTTGTAGTCATTAAAACTCGTTTTTCAACCACTCCACAGATGTCTTGTTAACAAACTATAGTTTTGGCAAGTCGTTAAGACATCTACTTTGGGCATGACACAAGTAATTTTTCCAACAATTGTTTACAGACAGATTATTTCACATATAACTCACAGTATCACAATTCCTGTGGGTCAGAAGTTTACATACACTAATTTGACTGTGCCTTTAAACAGATTGGAAAATTCCAGAAAATAATGTCATAGCTTTAGAAGCTTCTGATAGGGTAATTGACACCATTTGAGTCAATTGGAGGTGTACCTGTGGATGTATTTCAAGGCCTACCTTCAAACTCAGTGCCTCTTTGCTTGACATCATGGGAAAATCTAAAGAAATCAGCCAAGACCAAAAATTGTAGACCTCCACAAGTCTGGTTTATCTTTGGGAGTAATTTCCAAACCCCTGAAGGTACCACGTTCATCTGTACAAACAATAGTACGCAAGTATAAACACCATGGGACCACGCAGCCTTCATACCGCTCAGGAAGGAGTCGCGTTCTGTCTTCTAGAGATGAACGTACTTTGGTGCAAAAAGTGCAAATAAATCCCAGAACAACAACAAAGGACTTTGTGAAGATGCTGGAGGAAACAGGTACAAAAGTATCTATATCCACAGTAAAACAAGTCCTATATCGACATAACCTGAAAGGCCGCTCAGCAACGAAGAAGCCACTGCTCCAAAACCACCATAAAAAAGCCAGACTACGGTTTGAAACTGCACATGGGGACAAAGATCGTACTTTTTGGAGAAATGTCCTCCGATCTAATGAAACAAAAATAGAACTGTTTGGCCATAATGACCATTGTTATGTTAGGAGGGAAAAGGGGGAGGCTTGCAAAGCTGAAGAACACCATCCCAACTGTGAAGCACAGGGGTGGCAGCATCATGTTGTGGGGGTGCTTTGCTGCAGGAGGGACTGGTGCACTTCACAAAATAGATGGCATCATGAGGAAGGAAAATGATGTGGATATATTGAAGCAACATCTCAAGACATCAGTGAGGAAGTTAAAACTTGGTCGCAAATGGGTCTTCCAAATGGAAAATGACCCCAAGCATACTTCCAAAGTTGTGGCAAAATGGCTTAAGGACAACAAAGTCAAGGTATTTGAGTGGCCATCACAAAGCCCTGACCTCAATCCTATAGAACATTTGTGGGCAGAACTGAAAAAGCATGTGCGAGTAGGCCTACAAACCTGACTCAGTTACACCAGCTCTGTCAAGAGGAATGGGCCAAAATTCACCCAACTTATTGTGGGAATCTTGTGGAAGGCTACCCGAAACGTTTGACCCAAGTTAAACAATTTATAGGCAATGCTACCAAATACTAATTGAGCGTATGTAAACTTCTGACCCACTGGCAATGTGATGAAAGAAATAAATGCTGAAATAAATAATTCTCTCTACTATTATTCTGACATTTCACATTCTTAAAATAAAGTGGTGATCCTAACTGACCTAAGACAGGGAATTTTTACTAGGATTAAATGTCAGGAATTGTGAAAAACTGAGTTTAAATGTATTTGGATAAGGTGTATGTAAACTTCCGACTTCAACTGTATCCTCCAAACACCACCTTCTCTGGCATTATCACTTAAATAAATGCTCATAAAGTGTTACTCAATATTCATCTTCAGAATCAATTTCTGGGTCAATACACCCATTAAAATAGTCCTCAAATGCAGTATTTCAATGAGAGTCCACCACACAATAAGATATTATACATGTTATACAATATCTCAGGCCTGACCCGCACTAAAGCTTATGGTAAAAGTATCCCGTCCTGTTTTGCAGCTTTATAAACGGGTTAAATCAATCTGTGTTTGACTCCTTGGCCTTTGTGTGGCCCCCTGCGCCATTATACCATGCATCTGAAATCTTCTCTTTTATTTCCACACAGTTTTAGTTGTTCACCGCAACCGGGCAGCCTGCACTGTATAGACCCTGACGCAACGGACATTGTGCAGGGCTGAACAAAACGGCAGTACGCTTGGGTTGCTTTTCACCCCCTTGCAGCATAATCTTAACCAACGTCACGTCTGCCTTTACTTTGGCAGAATCCTGCCTCTCTCATCTGTCCATGTTTTCACATCAAGCTCGGGTTATTCCCATGTTCCTTTTTGACCCCTTATGTATCGTCTGTATAATTATCGTAGTAACCACCAGTCCAGGATTCATGTGTAACATGAATATAATCAACATGTTCAGTGCTTGTATTATAGATATTTGGGGAAATATAAAGATAATTCAATGAGCGCTTGAGTTAATAACGTGTTGTTGTGTTTGCATTTGCTGTGTACATCCATGGGAAAGCATGGTGGGTAATTCAATGGACACCTCTGCTTTTAATGCGTTGTTGTTATGGAGCCCAGAGATGCTATCTGAAAAGACACCTAATGGAGTTAAGAGAATAAGCACCGCAGACTTGGATATCCTGATAACACATCACCACTGATGCAGAATGACTGTACTGTACTGCATTGCACTGTACTGCACTGTGCTGCACTGTACATGCATCACAAGCAGCAAATGTGCAGCTTATTTATTTTCTCCTGTCTTTTGTCTATAGGTATTTGTGTAATAGTTCTACTATGGAACAGGCCGATTTGACCTTGTATGTGTGATTGTGTGCATACGGTTATCACTGACTCTGATATCACAACGTGTGGCCAAGCAGACAGGAGAACCAGGCACCAAAACGGAAGAAAACAGACTGAATCAGCGAGGGACAACTTGGACTCGTCCAATTACAAATGCTGATTTTTCGTTTAACCGTTGCCAAAACATTTTTTTTAAACGTGCCCTAATGAACACAACCCAGATAGTATGGTGCTGTGTGTCCAAATACCTTAATGTATTAATTCCATTGACTGTCACTAGGGCCTGGTGGTCAGAGCTGTCCCCCGTTCTCAACACATCAGTGACCTGATAGCCGCCGCCCCCCCTCCCCCCGCTACACGGTCAGAGAACAGTAATAGGTAAGATGGCGCCGACAGACATGGCAGCTCTGCTTCTAGCTCCTATTTTTTAAAAGCTTTTCGCTATACCCGTAATAACATCTGCTAAATATGTGTATGAGACCAATAACATCTGCTAAATGTGTGTATGAGACCAATAACATCTGCTAAATATGTTTATGAGACCAATAACATCTGCTAAATATGTGTATGAGACCAATAACATCTGCTAAATATGTGTATGAGACCAATAACATCTGCTAAATATGTGTATGTGACCAATAACATCTGCTAAATATGTGTATGAGACCAATAACATCTGCTAAATGTGTGTATGAGACCAATAACATCTGCTAAATATGTTTATGAGATCAATAACATCTGCTAAATATGTTTATGAGATCAATAACATCTGCTAAATATGTGTATGTGACCAATAACATCTGCTAAATATGTGTATGTGACCAATAACATCTGCTAAATATGTTTATGAGACCAATAACATCTGCTAAATATGTGTATGTTTCCAATACATTTGATTTGATTTTGATTTGAGCAAGATGGCTGGTGACACACACATACAGACCCAGAGGAAAACACACACACACACAACCTCTGTATTGATTATTTGGGAAGCAACTGCCAGGGCCCCCGAGGTCAGTCCAGATGATTGAATCCTGTAAGTATAACACTTTGTTTATGGCATTATAAAATGTCATTATTTCTGCTCTGTAAGTGTAAAGTCTAGCACCATGTACCGTAGTGACCTGAAGTCTAGCACCCTGTAGTCTAGCACCCTGTAGTCTAGCACAATGTAGTCTAACACAATGTAGTCTAGCACCTTGTAGTCTAGCACCCTATAGTCTAACACCCTGTAGTCTAACACCCTGTAGTCTAGTGACCTGTAGTCTAACACCCTGTAGTCTAACACCCTGTAGTCTAGCACCCTGTAGTCTAGCACCCTGTAGTCTAACACCCTGTAGTCTAACACCCTGTAGTCTAACACCCTGTAGTCTAATACACTGTAGTCTAACACCCTGTAGTCTAACACCCTGTAGTCTAACACCCTGTAGTCTAGCACCCTGTAGTCTAGCACCCTGTAGTCTAACACCCTGTAGTCTACCACCCTGAAGTCTAGAAAAATGAAGTCTAGCACCCTGTAGTCTAGCACCCTGTAGTCTAACACCCTGTAGTCTAACACCCTGTAGTCTAGCACCCTGTAGTCTAGCACCCTGTCGTCTAGCACCCTGTCGTCTAGCACCCTGTCGTCTAGCACCCTGTCGTCTAGCACCCTGTCGTCTAGCGACCTGTAGTCTAACACCCTGTAGTCTAGCACCCTGTAGTCTAGCACAATGTAGTCTAGCACCCCGTAGTCTAGCACCCTGTAGTCTAACACCCTGTAGTCTAGCACCCTGTCGTCTAGCACCCTGTCGTCTAGCACCCTGTAGTCTAGCACCCTGTAGTCTAACACCCTGTAGTCTAGCGACCTGTAGTCTAACACCCTGTCGTCTAGCACCCTGTCGTCTAGCACCCTGTAGTCTAACACAATGTAGTCTAGCACAATGTAGTCTAGCACAATGTAGTCTAACACCCTGCAGTCTAACACCCTGCAGTCTAACACCCTGCAGTCTAACACCCTGCAGTCTAACACCCTGCAGTCTAGCACCCTGTAGTCTAGCGACCTGTAGTCTAACACCCTGTAGTCTAACACCCTGTAGTCTAACACAATGTAGTCTAACACCCTGCAGTCTAGCACCCTGTAGTCTAACACAATGTAGTCTAGCACAATGTAGTCTAGCACCCTGTAGTCTAGCACCATGTAGTCTAACACCCTGTAGTCTAGCACCATGTAGTCTAACACCCTGTAGTCTAGCACAATGTAGTCTAGTGACCTGTAGTCTAAAACCTTGTAGTCTAGCACCCTGTAGTCTAGCACCCTGTAGTCTAACACCCTGTAGTCTAGCACCCTGTAGTCTAGCACCCTGTAGTCTAGCACCCTGTAGTCTAGTGACCTGTCGTCTAACATCCTGTAATCTAACACCCTGTAGTCTAACACAATGTAGTCTAACACCCTGTAGTCTAACACCCTGCAGTCTAACACCCTGCAGTCTAACACCCTGCAGTCTAACACACTGTAGTCTAGCACCCTGTAGTCTAACACCCTGTAGTCTAACACCCTGTAGTCTAACACCCTGTAGTCTAACACCCTGTAGTCTAACACCCTGTAGTCTAACACAATGCAGTCTAACACCCTGTAGTCTAGTGACCTGTAGTCTAGTGACCTGTAGTCTAGTGACCTGTAGTCTGCCAACTTGTAGTGTAGTGACCTGTAGTCACACACTGTAGTCTAACACTAGTCTAGTGACCTGTAGTCACACACTGTAGTCCAACACACTAGTCTAGTGACCTGTAGTCCATCAACCTGTAGTCTAGAGACCTGTACTCTAACACCCTGTAGTCTAGCACCCTGTAGTCACTATAGCTGGAGTTAATTGAATGTAAAGGCCAGCTCGGCCAGCTTGACTGAGAGTCCATTTAGGCAAATACAATTCCTTCCCAAAATAGGGTTGATCCACTGGAGTGCACTATATAAGTCACCAGGGGCATTGAACAAGTCAAATGGGCCTTGGATTCATTTCAAAGGCTCGCTGCCTGCCCCGCTCGGGTCCTTCAGCTGCAGCACATGAGCGCATGCGTCTAAAGAGAAGTCCGAACAAAAGGGATATGGGGGAAATACAGGGTTTACCTGAGGATAGGAGCACGTAACTTCTGGGACAGATGTCGATGATTTAGAACAGCTTGCTCACTACACACAAACATACACACACATTATATTTCTCTCTCTGTCTCTCTCTCACACATTCACACACACACACACACACACACACACACACACACACACACACACACACACACACACACACACACACACACACACAAACAAAAACAACTGGGCAAGAGCAGAGAATATCACTAGGATGCTTCTTTGCATTGTAAAACACATTGCAAAATAGGACTTTGCCACTTTCAGCATTATGATTTCGTTATGGGGCAGATAAAGAGACATGAGGAATTATGACTTATATATGATGGGCAGATAAAGAGACAGGAGGGAAATAAAGAGTGAAAGCAGAGAGCCTATCAAGAAATAATTTCAAGTAGAGATCCCCAGTGCCTATTTCTTCGCTCTGAAATACAACACTAATTTTTTACATTTCTATACTTCTGATCATAATCAAAATGACGTCACTGTCACTGATGTTTTCTTTTTCTGGTATGATTGACAAAAGTGAGCTCAAGACCTAAGTCCTGGTCAGGTTCCCTGGCATTGAAACCTATGGGATGAAAACAGTAGGTTATTCAGTAAGGCACAACATGCAGATAGAAATATACTGCTCAAAAAAATAAAGGGAACACTAAAATAACACATCCTAGATCTGAATGAATGAAATAATCTTATTAAATACTTTTTTCTTTACATAGTTGAATGTGCTATCAACAAAATCACACAAAAATAATCAATGGAAATCCAATTTATCAACCCATGGAGGTCTGGATTTGGAGTCACACTCAAAATTAAAGTGGAAAAACACACTACAGGCTGATCCAACTTTGATGTAATGTCCTTAAAACAAGTCAAAATGAGGCTCAGTAGTGTGTGTGGCCTCCACGTGCCTGTATGACCTCCCCACAATGCCTGGGCATGCTCCTGATGAGGTGGTGTGTGGTCTCCTGAGGGATCTCCTCCCAGACCTGGACTAAAGCATCCGCCAACTCCTGGACAGTCTGTGGTGCAACGTGGCGTTGGTGGATGGAGCGAGACATGATGTCCCAGATGTGCTCAATTGGATTCAGGTCTGGGGAACGGGCGGGCCAGTCCATAGCATCAATGCCTTCCTCTTGCAGGAACTGTTGACACACTCCAGCCACATGAGGTCTAGCATTGTCTTGCATTAGGAGGAACCCAGGGCCAACCGCACCAGCATATGGTCTCACAAGGGGTCTGAGGATCTCATCTCGGTACCTAATGGCAGTCAGGCTACCTCTGGCGAGCACATGGAGGGCTGTGCGGCCCCCCAAAGAAATGCCACACCACACCATGACTGACCCACCGCCAAACCGGTCATGCTGGAGGATGTTGCAGGCAGCAGAACGTTCTCCACGGTGTCTCCAGACTCTGTCACGTCTGTCACGTGCTCAGTGTGAACCTGCTTCATCTGTGAAGAGCACAGGGCGCCAGTGGCGAATTTGCCCATCTTGGTGTTCTCTGGCAAATGGCAAACGTCTTGCACGGTGTTGGGCTGTAAGCACAACCCCCACCTGTGGACGTCGGGCCCTCATACCACCCTCATGGAGTCTGTTTCTGACCGTTTGAGCAGACACATGCACATTTGTGGCCTGCTGGAGGTCATTTTGCAGGGCTCTGGCAGTGCTCCTCCTGCTACTCCTTGCACAAAGGCGGAGGTAGCGGTCCTGCTCCTGGGTTGTTGCCCTCCTACGGCCTCCTCCACGTCTCCTGATGTGCTGGCCTGTCTCCTGGTAGCGCCTCCATGCTCTGGACACTACGCTGACAGACACAGCAAACCTTCTTGCCACAGCTCGCATTGATGTGCCATCCTGGATGAGCTGCACTTCCTGAGCCACTTGTGTGGGTTGTAGACTCCGTCTCATGCTACCACTAGAGTGAAAGCACCGCCAGCATTCAAAAGTGACCAAAACATCAGCCAGGAAGCATAAGAACTGAGAAGTGGTCTGTGGTCACCACCTGCCGAACCACTCCTTTATTGGGGGTGTCTTGCTAATTGCCTATAATTTCCACCTGTTGTCTATTCCATTTGCACAACAGCATGTGAAATGTATTGTCAATTAGTGTTGCTTCCTAAGTGGACAGTTTGATTTCACAGAAGTGTGATTGACTTGGAGTTACATTGTGTTGTTTAAGTGTTCCCTTTATTTTTTTGAGCAGTGTATATTGTAAAGAACAAATGTAATTGTCTGCTGAGTAGAATTAGGAATCATGTCAGTGATATTTCTGTCTGAAATGTTATGAACATTTCACCTCATTGAACACACCACAGCTATTGTGCCATAACCCAGGAAAACCCCAATAAATCATAACTTAACCTAATCATTATTTTACCTATCCCATTGAGGTCAAAATATCGCTTTTTCAAGGGAGACCTGGCACCTTACTTCAGCGCTGGGGTCAAGCCCACCACTCTCTGCCCCCCAATTCCACCCTAAACCCATCTATCCTGGGACTGGGGATTGACCTGGTATTGCTTTGGGAAATCAGAAATAAAGAGCAACACATGGAGGAGCAGTGTACCAGCGGTGCCAGAGGCTAAGGGCTCAGTCAGAGCCTCTATCCAGCCTATTCAACCGAAGCAGGGAGAAGAATCTCTCACTTTACAGGCTGATGCTGTCAGCATGATTTGTTTATGTTTCCTATTTAAAAAATCACAACAAGTACTAGGATGTAAGAAAAGCCATAACCCTGAAGGGACTGACTGGATGCTGTGGCATGACTCGTCTTCAGACCCACACGTTCACGTCTCACCATCGTATGGTAGCCTGGGGGGGGGGTGGCATTTTAACGTCATAGATTTAGCCGGAGGTAACTTGTGGAATAGACACTGGCTGAAATGCGGCTTTAACCAATCAGCATTCAGGATTAGACCCACTCGTTGTATAAATACATATAAACAGTTCATCAGGAGATGTGAGGTAAGAATGTTGGTAGATAAGAAACATTATTTGTTTTTCTGTAGTGTTACTGCACAATTGAGGATTCATTCTAGGATTTAAAAAGGGTAAAGCACTCCAGCTCACATAAATGGACAGAGACGTCGGGTGTATGTGCCTGTCAAGCATGACATTCTCACACTCACGTACCACGGTCAACAGAGGCTGACAGCGGAGTTATTCTTCATCATGATTGTGTGTCATGCACCTCTAACCTTGATGCTCAGTTTGCAAAGGAGCCAGTCACTGGAAGAAACACTGAGCCTTTCATGGCTGTAAGTCATCCTACAAAATACAGGCTTTGTTCAATTGATTCAATAGTCACCGTGATAAGGGGGAAAGGGGATCATTCTTAAACAATTGTGCCGGCGTAATAGCTGACGGCTTCTTTATCATCAATTAGTTATTATTGAGACTTTAAAAGATCAATGCTACCGCAATGCTACCGTACCAGTAGACTTCCAGTCATTGTGCTAACGCTAGATAGTATTGGCTCGCGAAACTACAGCTAACTTCCTTCATACTGCACGCAGTCACATAAAATCTCACAGAATCAAACAGAATCTCTAAATGCCAAAATCTCACAGTATCACTTTAACTCCCTATCAAAAGCTTCAAGTTCCTCACTGTCCATATCACTAAGGAATTATCACAGTCCACACACATCAACACGCCTCTTCCTCCTCAGGAGACTGAAAGGAATCAGCATGGGCCCCCAGATCCTCAAAATGTTATACAGCTGCACCATTGAGAGCATCTTGACTGGCTGCATGACCACTTGATATGCTTGACATCTGACCGCAAAGAACTACAGAGGGTAGTGCGTATGGTCCGGTACATCACTGGGGCCGAGCTCCCTGCCATCCAGCACCTCTATACCAGGCGGTGTCAGAGAAAGCCTTAAAAATGGTCAAAGACTACAGCCACCCAAGTCATACACTGTTCTCTTTGCTACGGTATGGCAAACAGTCCCGATGCACCAAGGCTTGAACCAATAGGACCCTGAACAGCTTCTACCCCCAATCCATAAGAATGCTAAATAGTTAGTTAAATATACTGAACAAAAAAATAAATCCAACATGCAACAATTTAAATAATTTTACTGAGTTAAAGTTCATATAAGGAAATCAGTCAATTTAAATAAATTCATTAGGTCCTAATCTATGGATTTCATGAGTGGGCAGGGGCGCAGACATGGGTGGGGCTAGAAGGGCATAGGCCCACCCACTGGGGAGCCAGGCCAAGCTAATAAGAATGAGTTTTTCCCCACAAAAGGGCTTTATGGCCAACATAAATATTCCTAATTTTCATCAGTTGTACTGGTGGCTGATCTCAGACGATTCCACACGTGAAGAAGCCTGATGTGGAGGTCCTGGGCTAGCGTGGTTACACGTGGTCTGTGGTTGTTAGGCTGGTTGGACGAACTGCCAAATTCTCTGGAGGCTGCTTATGGTAGAGAAATTAACACTAAATTCTATGGGAACATTTCTGGTGGACATTCCTGCAGTCGGCATGTCAATTGCACACTCCCTCAAAAATCTGTGGCCTTTTATTGTCCCCAGTACAAGGTGCACCTGTGTAATGATCTTGGCAAAGGAGAAATGCTTACTAACAGGGACGTAAACCAATTTGTGGACAGAATTTCAGAGAAGTAATATTTCTGTGAGTATGGAACAATTTTGGGATCTTTATTTTCAGCTCATGAAACATGGGACCAACACTTTACATGTTGGTTTATATTTTTGTTCACTTAACCAATAATTACCAGGACTATCAGCATTGACCCTTTTTGCACTAATTATTTTGAATCATCACATACATATGCTGCAGTTACTGTTTATTATCTATCCTGTTGCCTAATCACTTTACCCCTACATATATGTACAGTTGAAGTCAGAAGTTTACATACACCTTAGCCGAATACATTTAAACTCAGTTTTTCACATTTCCTGACATTTAATCCTAGTAAAAATGCCCTGTCTTAGGTCAGTTAGGATCACCACTTTATTTTAAGAATGTGAAATGTCGGAATAATAGTAGATAGAGAATTATTTCTTTCATCTTTTATTTCTTTCATCACATTCCCAGTGGGTCAGCAGTTTACACTCAATTAGTATTTGGTAGCATTGCCTATAAATTGTTTAACTTGGGTCAAACGTTTCAGGTAGCCTTCCACAAGCTTCCCACGATAAGTTGGGTGAATTTTGGCCCATTCCTCTTGACAGAGTTGGTGTAACTGAGTCAGGCTTGTAGGCCTCCTTGCTCAGACACAATTTTTCTATAGGGTTGAGGTCAGGGCTTTGTGATGGCCACTCCTATACCTTTACTTTGTTGTCCTTAAGCATTTTGCCACAACTTTTGAAGTATGCTTGGGGTCATTGACCATTTGGAAGACCCATGTACGACCAACCTTTAACTTCCTGACTGATGTCTTGAGATGTTGCTTCAATATATCCACATAATTTGCCTGCCTCATGATGCCATCTATTTTGTGAAGTGCACCAGTCCCTCCTGCAGCAAAGCACCCCCACAACATGATGCTGCCACCCCCGTGCTTCATGGTTGGGATGGTGTTCTTTGGCTTGCAAACCTCCCCCTTTTTCCTCCAAACATAATGATGGTCAGTATGGCCAAACAGCTCTATTTTTGTTTCATCAGACCAGAGGACATTTCTCCAAAAAGTATGATCTTTGTCCCCATGTGCAGTTGCAAACCGTAGTCTGGCTTTTTTATGCGGTTTTGGAGCAGTGGCTTCTTCCTTGCTGAGCGGCCTTTCAGGTTATGTCGACATAGGACTCATTTTACTGTGGATATAGATACTTTTGTACCTGTTTCATCCAGCATCTTCACAAGGTCCTTTGCTGTTGTTCTGGGATTTATTTGCACTTTTCGTACCAAAGTACGTTCATCTCTAGGAGACAGAACGCGTCTCCTTCCTGAGCAGTATGACGGCTGCGTAGTCCCATGGTGTTTATACTTGCGTACTATTGTTTGTACAGATGAACGTGGTACCTTCAGGCATTTGGAAATTTCTCCCAAGGATGAACCAGACTTGTGGAGGCCAACAATTTGTTTTCTGAGGTCTTGGCTGATTTCATTTGATTTTCCCATGATGTCAAGCAAAGAGGCACTGAGTTTGAAGGTAGGCCTTGAAATGCATCCACAGGTACACCTCCCACTGACTCAAATGATGTCAATTAGCCTATCAGAAGCTTCTAAAGCCATGACATAATTTTCTGGAATTTTCCAATCTGTTTAAAGGCACAGTCAATTTAGTGTATGTAAACTTCTGACCCATTGGAATTGTGATACAGTGAATTATAAGTGAAATAATCTTTCTGTAAACAATTGTTGGAAAAGTTACTTGTGTCATGCACAAAGTAGATGTCCTAACAAACTTGCCAAAACTATAGTTTGTTAACAAGAAATGTGTGGAGTGGTCGAAAAACAAGTTTTAATGACTCCAACCTAAGTGATGTGAACTTCCGAACTGTACATATCTACCTCAATTACCTCATACCCCTGCAATGGTTCCATGTGTACATTGCCAAGTTAACGTTACTCATTGTGTATTTATTCCTTGTGTTATTATTTTTCTATTATTTCTCTTTTGTCTCTGCGTTGTTGGGAAGGGCCCGTAAGCATTTCACTGTTAGACTACACCTCTTGTTTATGAAGCATGTGACAGATCAAATTTGATTTGATTTTATAGGGTTACAGCATGTCTTTAATCTACCTCCCTTCACTTAAAATGTACACACACACACACACACACACACACACACACACGCACACGCACACACAAAAGCATACACACAGATGCGTTCACACACACCCTGAGCCTCGCCGAAACCATTACATGCTTAATTAACAAGGGGGTAAAGACTAAAAGCTATCATCGATGACTGGTGACCCTCCCAGTTCAACCTCGTGACAGATTACTCATCTGGGCAAGACAACTGTACCCGAACTGAACCCTCTGTCTAATCAACTCCCGCGCTCCGACCACAGGGGAAGACAAGAGGGGAAGAGAGAAAAAGATGAGAAATGAGAGTAAATTAAGAAATAAAGAGGCTTGAAAGGAGGGGGGGCACGGGGGTCACGTAGGGGTCATTGATTTTAGAAGTCAGAGTCTCTCAGAATTGGCCTCAGACGCAGCTTGTGTGTGCGTTTATAATCAGTGGCACTGTTTGATTATTCAAATGTGTCCTTGGTGTTCTTGCCAACATGTTGCTTCATTGTTGATTGTTGATTTTGTGTTTTTTGTTTTTTACAAAATGAGCTCGCACTGTAATACTTAAAGGGATAGTTCACCCAAATACCATATAAGCAGTCTATTGACAAGGTATGTCAACTATCCATACTTTGGTTTTGTTCGCCTGGCCACCGATTCCAAATGCTAATTTGTGACACAAATCCAATACAAGTGAATAGTACCGATATTAGCATTTTTCATGTTTCATGTCCAAATCATCTATAAGTAACTTCACAATCAATTTGAGATACTTTAGGCTGATTTGGACAAGAAACGTGAAAAAACAAACAAAGCATGGATTGCTGTCACACCTTGTCCATGGATTGTAATTTGGGTGAACTGTCCCTTTAAGCTGTGTGTTTGTCTAAAATAAGTCAATTTTACATTTGAGTCATTTAGCAGACACTCTTATCCACAGAGACATACAATTAGTGCATTCATCTTAAAATAGCTAGGTAAGACAGCAACACATCACAATTGTATTAAGTATATTTTCCCTCAACAAAGTATTTATCTGCAGTGCTAGTAGGAAAAGACAACTGTGATCCGACCAAATTCACATAGAAATATGAGTTATAGATCTGTTATTCTCATCGAAAGCAAGTCTAAGAAGCGGCAGATATGTTCCATGTGCCCTATTTATATTCTTACCGTTCTTAAATTGATTTTGTTTTGTCTTTTACTTCTTTCGGTTTTGTACACCGGCTTCAAACAGCTGACAATGCATAATTATTTTTATGAAAAATATATTTCACATTACAATGATAGTACAATGATTCTCTACTCTGGACCTGGGACACCAGGTGTCTGCAATTAATTATCAGGTAGAACAGAAAACCAGCAGGTTCCGGACCTCGTAAGGTAAGAGTTGAGTACCCCTGGTCTACACTACACTATACTTGCTTGTTTTGTCACATATACTGCAATTAGGCAAAGTATTCTAATTTGAACAACCAGGAAATGGTGGAGCGATTTCTGCATAGTACACCTTTAATTAAGATACTCTTCAAAGAGGTAGAGTTTAAGATGTTTTCAGATGCCTTCCCTGTGGCTCAGTTGGTAGAGAATGGTGTTTGCAACGCCAGCATGGTGTGTGCAATGCCAGGGTTGTGGGTTTGATTCCCACGGGGGGCCAGTACAAAAAAAAAAAAAAAAAAAATCTGCATGAAACGAAATGTATGCATTCACTACTGTAAGTCGCTCTGGATAAGGGCGTCTGCTAAATGACTAAAATGTAAATGTAAGATGGGCAGGGACTCCACTGTCCTAGCTTCAAGGGGAAGCTGGTTCCACTATTGGGGTGCCAGGACAGAGAAGAGCTTTGACTGGGCTGAGCAGGACCTTCCCTGCTGTAGGAGTGGGAGAGCCAAGAGACCAGAGGTTTGAGAATAGCCTGGAGGTAAGGAGGGGCAGTTCCCCTTGCTGCTCTGTAGGCAAGCACCAGGGTCTTGAAGATGACGCGAGCTTCGACTGGAAGCCAGTGGAGTGTGCGGAGAAGTGGGGTGGCATTAGGAAGGTTGAACACCAGGCAGGCTGTGGCATTCTCGATAAGTTGCAGGGGTTTGATGGCACAAGTGGTGAGCCCAGCCAACAGAGTTGCAGTAGTCTAGACAGGAGGAGCCTGGATTAGGACCTGCCCCGCTTCCATTGTGAGGAAAGGTTGTACTCTACGGATGTTGTAGAGCAGTGGTTCCCAAACGTTTTATAGTCCCGTACCCCTTCAAACATTCAACCTCCAGCTGCGTACCCCCTCTAGCACTCTCAAATGTTGTTTTTTGCCATCATTGCCACACACAGACTATACGATACATTTATTAAACATAAGAATGAGTTTTTGTCATAACCCGGCTCGTGAGAAGTGACAAAGAGCTCTTATAGGACCAGGGCACAAATAATAATAATCAATAAATTTGCTCTTTATTTAACCATCTTACATATAAAACCTTATTTGTTAATCGAAAATTGTGAATAACTCATCACAGGTTAATGAGAAGGGTGTGCTTGAAAGGATGCACATAACTCTGCAATGTTGGGTTGGATTGGAGAAAGTCGGTCTTAAATAATTTTCCACACACAGTCTGTGCCTGTATTTAGTTTTCATGCTAGTGAGGGCCGAGAATCCACTCACACATAGGTACGTGGTTGCAAAGGGCATCAGTGTCTTAACAGAGGGATTTGCCAAGGCAGGATACTCTGAGCACAGCCCAATCCAGAAATCTGGCACTGGCTTCTGATTAAATTACATTTTCAAAGAACCGCTTATTTCAATTTTGATGAGGCTCTCTTGTTCAGATATCGGTAAGTGGACTGGAGACAGGGCATGAAAGGGATAACGAATCCAGTTGTTTGTGTCATCCGTTTCGGGAAAGTCCTGTGTAATTGCACACCCAACTCACTCAGGTTCTTCGCTATGTCATTTGACATTGTCCATAAGCTAAAGTTCATTTGCACACAAAAAATAATACAATGATGGAAAGACCTGTGTGTTGTCCTTGTTAATGCAGACAGAGAGGAGCTCCAACTTCTTAATCATAGCCTCAATTTTGTCCCGCACATTGAATATAGTTGCGGAGAGTCCCTGTAATCCCAGATTCAGATAATTCAGGTGAGAAAAAACATCAGCCAGATAGGCCAGTCGTGTGAGAAACTTGTCATCATGCAAGCCGTCAGACAAGTGAAAAGGATGGTCAGTAAAGAAAACTTTAAGCTCGTCTCTCAATACAAAAAAACGTGTCAATAATTTGCCCCTTGATAACCAGCGCACTTCTTAATGTTGTAAAAGCGTGACATGGTCACTGCCCATATCATTGCCTAGTGCAGAAAATACACGAGAGTTCAGGGGCCTTGCTTTAACAAAGTGAACCATTTTCACTGTAATGTCCAAAACGTCTTTCAAGCTGTCATGCATTCCCTTGGCAGCAAGAGCCTCTCGGTGGATGCTGCAGTGTACCCAAGTGGCGTCGGGAGTAACTGCTTGCACGTGCGTCACCACTCCACTATGTCTCCTTGTCATGGCCATCAGTACAGATACCAACATGAGCAGCAGCTATGTTTGGCTAAATACGGACCGTTAGTGGAATTCCCACGAGAGGGTAACGGTTAATGTGATTGGATGTTAATTATTTGACAAGGCTACCTGTATTTGTGTTTTTATTTTTGCTGAACAGTAGATGGTTTCATTTTATTTTGGGCTGTGAAATGAGGCTACTCAGGCGAGAGAAAAAAACTCACCCGAATGTATAGCCCCGTTGGAATTCTTGTAAATATATTTTTTGAATGTGAATCACATTTCTATTTGGCGTACCCCCGACAGCATTGCGCGTACCCCAGTTTGGGAATACCTGTTGTAGAGCATGAACCTGCAGGAGCAAGTCCCTTTTCTGATGTTTGGAGAGAACAACAGGTTGTTGTCCAGGGTCACGCCAAAGTTCTTTGCACTCTGGGAGGGGAAGACCGTGGAGTTGTCAACCATGATGGAGAGGTCTTGGAAAGGGCAGGCCTCCAAGTGCAGCTCCATTTTGTCAAGATTGAACTTGAAGTGGTGGGCCGACATCAGAGCTGAGATGTTTGCCACGCATGCAGGGATGAGTGTCACCACCTGAGTAGTTGAGTGCCATGTGAGGAGTATGACAGAGCCAAGAGACTTGGTGTATAGAGAAGGCCTAGAACCGAGCCCTGGGGGACACCAGTAGTGAGAGCACGTGGTGCAGACATAGATCCTCTCCACGTCACCTGGTAGGAGAAACCTGCCAGGTAGGATGCAATCCAGGAGTGTGCAGAGCCTGAGACGCCCATCCCTGAGAGGGTGGAGAGCAGGATCTGATGGTTCACGGTGTAGAAGGCAGCAGATAGATCTAGGAAGATGAGAACAGAGGAGAGAAAGTCAGCGTTGGCAGAGTGGACAGCCTCTGAGTCGCCTTGAAGCCTGACTGGTTAGGGTCAAGAAGATGGGTCAGAGAGATAATGAGAGAGTTGGTCAGAGACAGCACACTCAAGTGTTTTAGAAAGAAAAAAAAGAGGGGATATCAGTCTGCAGCTGTTGATGTCAGAGGAGTCGAGTGTTGGTTTCTTAATAAGGAAGGGAGTGACTCTGGCCATCTTGAAGTCAGAGGGGACAAAGCCAGTGGTCAGGGATGAGTTGATGAGGGAAGAGAGGAATGAGAGGTCTCCAGAGAAGGGAGGAGGAGATGGGTTGCAGTGGGCAGGTTGTTGGGCGGCCGGACATCACTAGTTGCAGGATTTCATCTAGAGAAAGACGGGAGAAAGAGGTCAAGGCATGGGGTAATTCTGTGTGAGGAGGGGAGGGAAGGGGAAGAGCTGGAGGATTAAGGCTGGAGGACAAAGTGGAATAGAGTTTGGAGGGAGAAGCTTGAAATTAAGAGTGATAGAAAGGGGCTTTAGCAGCAGATACAGAGGAAGAGAAGGCAGAGAGGAGGGAGTGGAAGGATGATAGGTCCTCCGGAAGTTTAGTTTTCCTCCGTTTCCGTTCAGCTGCCCACAGCCCTATTCTGTTAGCACACAGTCAGATACGGAGTGGGAGGGGAAGGTTGAGCCAGCTAGGAGGAAAGGGGACAGTGAGAGTCAGTTGATGCGGAAAGGGAGGAGAATAGGGTCGAAGAGGTAGTCAAAAGACAAAAAAAGAGAAGGATTTAGCAGAAAGGAAAGGGGATAGGATAGAAGAGGAGAGAGTCCTGGGAGAGGGAGAGTGAATATTGCGGAGGCGCATGACCATCTGGGTAGGAGCTGAGTGGGTAGGGTTGGAGGAGAGATGGAGAGAAAAGTAAACAACGTACTGATTAGAGACATGGAGATGGGTTGCAGTGAGATTAGTAAGTGAACAGCCTCTAGTGAAGATGAAGTCCAGCATATTGCCTGCCTTGTGAGTGGGAGGTGACTGAGAAAGGGTGAGGTCAAAAGAGGAAAAGGAGTAGAAAGAGGTGGAAGGAAATGAATTGAAGTCAGGTGTTGGGAGGTCAAAGTCACCCAGTACGATGAGTGGTGAGCCAGTGTCGGGAAATGAGCTTATCGAGGTGTCAAGCTCATTGCAGAATTCTTCAAGGGCACCTAGTGGGCGATACATGACAACAATGTTAAGCTTGAGTGGACATGTGACAGTGGCTGTATGGAATTCCAATTAAGAGATGAGAGAGGGGGAAAATAGAAAATCTCCACAAATGAGTAGACCTGTGCCACCACTGCAACGACCAGATGCTCTCGGGCTATGAGAGAACACACAGTCAAATGATGAGAGAGCAGCTGGAGTTGCAGTGTTCTCTGGGGAAATCCATGTCTCTGTCAGGTCCAAAAAGTGTAGAGACTGAAGAACAATATACTGTAGGCTGAGATTAACTCAGCTTTAATGACCGCAATTCGTCAGTTCCAAATGTTGCCGGAGACTAGGGATTCCACATGGGTTGTGCACGCAGGGTACACTAAATTAGAAGGGTTGCAGCAACGAGGTGGAGAGCGTCTGTAAAACCTTCAGGGAGAGGAGCGAACTAGGATAGAAAACACACACATACTTGGCAAAGCTACAAAAGAGCAAAATGAGATCATCTGAAAGTAACTAGGTAAGATACTCAAGTGAGAGAGTGGAGCCTTCCTCTTTCCTTCCACCAATAACGCTGCAGAGCAATTCGGCAGTGCCACTTGACAATACTGCCGCTTACAGATGCTTCTGAAAAAAAAACAGGGGGTACTGAAGTACTAGCACTAATTGCCTAGCAGAGGTGAAAGACACACCTCCCAGGTAGGTTCAGAAGTTCTCAAACCTCAAGGTCAGAAGAAATGCTGAGTTGTAATTCTTCCCTCCTAATCAGAAGTAAAACCTCTGTTTCACTGTTTCACACACAGGAGTAGGTCAACTCATTGTCTGACAGCACATTGGGGAGGGTGTCAATTGATACACAAACAAGGACTGTACTGTATACTGTAGGTACTGCCACCTACTTACAGTCTTGCCTTTGTCTTGTCATGTATGTTTGTACTTTGTTGTATTTTGTTGCAAATTAATCAAATTGGAAATCAAATGTCCCTATTTAAAATTAATATTATATTCTGCACATCTATCTGATCACGACACCCTCTAAAATATTTCATTGTAAAAAAGAAAAACACACAAAAAAATCCCTGACTTGATTGCCGTCATGAAAAAAACACAGGTTGTAATATGGTTGTTATCCAACATCTATTCAACCAGACAAACAAAATGTTTAAACAACCCAAAAATGACCAAATGCCAAATGTTAGACGTTGGGATGAGCAAGCAGTGGAATACTCCAGCAATCCTGTTATTAATATCTCATCCAGAGGCAGTGGCAGGCCTGGGTGTTGGCCAGTGATCATGGAATGGGAGGATTAATAGGTGGTGTATTAGCCATGTGTGTGTGTGTGTGTGTGTGTGTGTGTGTGTGTGTGTGTGTGTGTGTGTGTGTGTGTGTGTTCGTTCATGCCAATGTGTGTCCGTGTCCGTGTGTGTTAACTGAGTCATTAAGGTCGCCTGCCTTCTGACTGACTGACAGGGACATTCACAGCTCAGGGGGGCTTCGCCGCAGCTTACTTTGGTTAAACATGTGAGACATCCATCTCGCTCTAAAGTAATGACCGCTGTCAGAGTGGGAAACAAGTACAGTAAATAATGAAGACCACCTGAGCAGATGGTTGGGTTGCGGTTGATTTCCATCTGAAATCTATACTCTGTATGGTCAGATCCGCTCGGGTGGCAACATGTAAAAGAACATTAAAGCAACACTTATCAAAGATGACTCCACATGTCAGGACTGGAAACAATAGAATGGGAGGACTCGACAAACAAGAGAGAATAATTCAAAATACACTAAGGGTTGACTAGATTAAGCCTAGTCCTTGACAAAAAAATCCTAGCCAATGGGAAATCCATTGAAATAACTTTTAGTGCGGGACAAAGCTTATTCTATGTCTGGGAAACCAGTCCCATGTGTGGTGTTGTTCAGATTAAATTCCATTAAATTCTTGGAAAATAATAACATTTAGTTTCACACCATTTTATGGTGATATGAATGCTGCCACATAATTGTGCTCTGGTTAATTTGACAGTTATTGACAAATTTCGAGAGGGTGACTGTGCTAAGAGGTGAAAACACTAGAATGAAAAATGAGGTGAATCGCAACATTAGAAAACACAGCGTCTCAGTCAATCCCCAGCCAGTGTGTGTGTGTGTGTGTGTGTGTGTGTGAGAGAGAGAAAGAGAGAGAAAGAGAAAGAGAGAAAGAGAAAGAGAGAGAGAAAAAAGTAGAGAAAGAGAGTGCTTTTTGGTGAAAGTCCCTCATTGACTCAAGGAGGGGTGAGGCGTGAGGCATGAGGCTAAGGGTACCCTAAACTGGACACCATTGACTCTATGAGGCGTGGGGCGTGAAGGGGGCTTGTCAGCAGGTTGTGAGGTGTCAGCAGGTGGGCCTGTCCATATGGATGTTCTGTCTGTAGTGGTGCCTGATTTGAAAGTTCTGTCTGCCTGCCGATCTGTCTGTCTGTCTGTCTGTCTGTCTGTCTGTCTCTCTGTCTCTCTGTCTCTCTGTCTCTCTGTCTCTCTGTCTCTCTGTCTCTCTGTCTCTCTGTCTGTCGTTGAAAGTCATTGGGTCAGTCTTTCCTGGGTTTGGCCCTAGCTCCAGCCTTATATCCTCAGCCTTATAACCTGGACTTCCATCTCGCCTGTGGAAGTGCTTCGCTGCTTCGCTGCTCAGCTGCTCAGCTATCACTTTTCTTTGATTCCCCCGCCTAAAGATTATCAACCAGCAGCTCGCCACCACCTGTGTCCTGTGCCTTTCAGGACGGTGTTGTTTCAGCCACTCTCGCACCATGCCGGGCCAAAGCCAACCATGAGTTATCCCAGGACCCCCGTGGTGGACAAGTAAACTCTGATATTATTAGACTCCCTGTTAGACGCCCCTGCTAGCTAAATAACACACACACACACACACACACACACACACACACACACACACAGTTGCTGGTGTCAGTTGGAGTACGGTGACAGGTGTCATTCAGGTTGGAGGAGTCATGCATCGAGCATACTCTCATTGTCCGGTGTCATAGGCTCTGTTCCAATACAACAGCGGAACTTTCGCAATGGAACACAACGTGGTCTGTTCCAATAACAGCACTAGCATATAACTTAGAACGCATGCTCAATACATTGCTTATTCCAAGTGTACATGGTATGTTAGTATGGACAATGGCCATTGTCTCACTGATTTTTATCCACATGCCTTAGGAGTCTCTTTTAAATTCTACACTATTTGGCAGTGAGGTAAAAGCCTACCCATTGGTTAAAAAGAAGAATAAAATGATGGGCTCCAACAAAACTGTCCAGTTAAGACTGTAAAAGTGAGAGATTTAACTGTTTAGGTCCAATTTTCAGTTTGGCTATATACACTATATACACAAAAGCCAAATTAGTGGATTCAACTATTTCAGCCACACCCGTTGCTGACAGGTGTATAAAATCGAGCACACATCCATGCAATCTTCATACAAACATTGTCAGTAGAATGTCCCATACTGAAGAGCTCAGTGACTTTCAACGTGGCACCGGCATAGGAATGCCACCTTTCCAACCATTCAGTTCCTCAAATTTCTGCCCTGCGCCGGTCAACTGTAAGTGCTTTTATTATGAAGTGGAAACGTCTAGAAGTAACAACGGCTCAGCCGCAAAGTGCTAGGCCACATAAGCTCAAAGAACGGGACCACCGAGTGCTGAAGCACTTGGCGCGTAAAAATCGCCTGCCTCTGTTGCAACACTCACTACCGATTTCCAAACTGCCTCTGGAAGCAACGTCAGCACAAGAACTGTTCGTCGGAAGCTTCATGAAATGGGTTTCCATGGACGAGCAGTCGCACACAAGCCTAAGATCACCATGCACAATGCCAAGCATTGGCTGGAGTGGTGTAAAGCTCTCAGCCATTGGACTCTGGAGCAGTGGAAACACGTTCTCTGGAGTGATGAATCACGCTTCACCATCTGTCAGTCCGACAGACGAATCTGGGTTTGGAGAACGCTACCTGCTCCAATGCATAGTGCCAACTGTAAAGTTTGGTGGAGGAGGAATAATGGTCTGGGGCTGTTTTTCATGGTTCGGGCTAGGCCCTTTAGTTCCAGTGAAGGGAAATATTGACACTACAGCATACAATGACATTCTAGAAGATTCTGTGCTTCCAACTTTATGGCAAAAGTTTGGGGAAGGCCCTTTCCTGTTTCAGCATGACAATGCCCCTGTGCACAAAGCGAGGTCCGTACAGAAATGGTTTGTCGAGATTGGTGTGGACTGGACTGCACAGAGCCCTGACCTCAACTCCATTGAACACCTTTGAGATGAAAATGGAACGCTAACTGCGAGCCAGGCCTAATCACCCAACATCCGTGTCCTACCTCACAAATGCCCTTGTGGCTGAATGGAAGCAAGTCCCCGCAGCAATGTTCCAAAATCTAGTTGAAAGCCTTCCCAGAAGAGTGGAGGCTATTATAGCAGCAAAGGGGGGACCAACTCCATATCAATGCCCATGATTTTTGAATGAGATGTTCGACGAGCAGGTGTCCACATACTTTTGGTCATGTAGTGTATATATTCCCTCCATTTTCTTCACTCTTCTTGGCATCTCTCTCTCTCTCTCTCTCTCCCTCTCTCTCTCTCTCTCTCTCTCTCTCTCTCTCTCTCTCGCTCTCTCATCGTCCAGGCAGCTACAGTGATACATCTAATCAGACTGTCAGTTAGGAAACGCTGATAGAATTATTTCAAATCCATAATCTCCTTCCTGTCCACAGATGGTAGTTTACAGCAGTTTATATTTTTTTTCTTGGCATGCCACATTTGGTTAGAAAAAATCTGTCTATGGTGCTGCTTCAGACTTAGGCCTAGGTTGCAGTTTGCAATACCTGGACTAAAACATCCCAAAAACAGCTTTGCGTTTGTAACAATATAGTGTATGATACACAATTCCGAAGCTCTTAATGAACTGCAAAAAAGCAACAGAAAATCAACAAATCAGATATTGAGCCCTTTTTAAGACAATTGGTCACATATAGTGCTTTTATGAGGCCTTCCCTGCATCGCAGAATGCTGTACTAATTAATGAGGAGAAATGGCTCTCAGACTCCCACACATAGACTACCTGTAGCTCAGTATTTAGCAGAGTGCTCCGCTTAAGCCTTCACTGCACAGTATGTGTTCTTCATTATAAACTGGCTGATTTGAGCCTTGAATGCTGATTGGCTGACAGCCATGGTATATCAGACCGTATACCACAGGTATGACAAAACATTTAATTATACTGCTCTAATTATGTTGGTAACCATTTTATAATAGCAATAAGGCACCTCGGGGGTTTGTGATATATGGCCAATATACCACGACTAAGGACTGTGTCCAGCCACTCCGTGTTGTGTCGTGCTTAAGAACAGCCTTTAGCCTTGGTATATTGGCCGTATACCACACTCCCTCGGGCCTTATTGCTTAATTTGACATCAATGTTCAGGTTCATTTTAATTTAGCTTGAAAAGAGGTCAGAAAGGATTGGTCGTTTTTGATAGTTTGTCTTAATTTTCAGTGTGTGACGTCCACACTCCACAGTCAATCAGTTCTAATTCCACAGATATGGATACCATGAGAGCTTATGAATCATTGTTCAGCGTTCCCTGTCTTTGCCAATTACTTGTGCAGCCTTGAACGTCAACTAGGCAGCAGAGTGATAGTGTAATGGGCAGAAACCCTGTCACCCCTCTGCTCTAGTTCAGGGTGAGTCTCCACTCGCCATCACAGTGTTTACTGAGCTACGGGGGAAACGTTGAGATCAAATTCTCTGCCAACGTGAGCAAAGTTCAGACTCTACAGTAGACAGATGGGGAGGGGGAAAAATGGCTTATGGCTTGGGGGTAGAAGCTGTTAAGGAGCCTTTTGGTCCGAGACTTGGTGATCCGGTACCGCTTGCCGTACAGTAGTGTAGCAGAGAGAACAGTCTATGACTTGGGTGAATGGAGTCTTTGACAATTCTTTGGGCCTTCCTCTGTCACCGCCTAGTATATTGGTCCTGGATGTCAGGAAGCTTGGCCCAAGTGATGTACTGGGCCGTACGCACTACTCTCTGTAGCGCTTTACGGTCAGATGCCGAGCAGTTGCCATACCAGGTGGTGATGCAACTGGTCAGGATGCTCTCGATGGTGCAGCCGTAGAACATTTTGAGAATCCAGGGACCCATGCCAGATCTTTTCAGTCTCCTGAGGGGGAAAAGGTGTTGTCGTGCCCTCTTCACGACTTTCTTGGTGTGTTTGGACCATGATAGTTTGTTGGTGATGTGGACACCAATGAACTTGAAACTCTCGACCCCATAGACTTTGACAGAGCACTATGTGTTGTAAGTGAAGCGGCACAGCATTCCCCCCTTTTGATTTTGTCCTCTTTGATATCCTTAAGGCATTATCTTGATAGAATGTGTATGTCATAACAAACCACCCACTTCCACTTTTAAGGAAATTCATAATCCCCTTCATTAGAAATGATTAAATTGTCCATCTTAGTAATAATGTTTTAGTAATAATTCCTCCGAGGCTAAAATGAGGCCTACTGAGTCCATGTCGAATCAAAACAAAGCTCCCTGCTAGTTAGTTCTGTTCATTTCCTATGCATAACATCGTTACACATAGACAAACACATAGCCACTACATACAGATAAAATACAAAAACTACTGCTACTGACATATTTAGAGTTGGTAATAGCCGAAAAATACAGGAATTTCAAACCCCAACCCTACATTTGACCTAATATGTGCATATTTGAGACAAAGCAACAGCACAGGAAGCTTTGCCTTTGCCTAAATTCAACAAACTCTGTTTTGGCCCTGTTCTGGTCCTAAAATGACATGATCTTGATCATCCTAATAGCCTTTACATTGATTCGCTCCCTTTCCGTCTGTTTTATGGATGCAGAATTGCCTCACGCTCTTGCGACCCACTTAGATTCATCTTGTTTGAATCCTCTCCTCCCCACCTTGTCACAGTAGTTTCCTGCTAAAAGAGCAGTGTAGCCTCTTTAATAGAACTCAGGGCTTGATAAAGCTCATGCACTGTCATGAGGCTCGGTCTCATGCTTTTTTTCTGTTTTTCTCCTCATTACTGTCTTTTTTGGGTTGTTCAATCTACTCCAATCTGGTTTTATGTATGTATTGACTTGTCGTTTTCATCTGTACTTTCAATACATTTGTACCGGATGAGCCTTGTGTTAAAAATACACGCGCATGTGCACACACACACACACACACACACACACACACACACACACACACACACACACACACACACACACACACACACACACACACACACACACACACACACACACACACACACACACCATACCCAACTGGGCAAAAACTGTCAATAAGAATGTGGTCTTAACTGACTTGCCTAGTTAAATAGAGGTAAAAAAATATATAAAAAATAACTGTTGCGCTTTTCTACAGGATCTGTCTTTTCTAGTATTGAAGTCTGCCAACCTCAGCACAGCCTGTGCTTGTCAGACATGGGAAAGAGCTTGACAAAACACTGTTGGAGCGCAGCGCATCTAGCTACTACAAGTGTGATGGCCATATTTCCCCTGAGGCTACTGCCGACATAGACCAGGGTGGATGCCAGAATCAGTGTGTGTATAATTCATAATGTATCCAAACTGGCTTCCAAAAATAGCTGTGTCTCCTCTCCTGTACAATGGAGGTAATGTCACAATCTACGGAGAGATATGTACAGTGTTTCCTCCTTCCCGTGTCTGCCAGATTTGACTTTGTTCAAAGTATGTACTGAATGATCAAATCAAATTGTATTTGTCACGTGCTGAATACAACAGGTATACACCTGAATACACCTGTTGTATTCAGCACGTGACAAATACAATTTGATTTGATCATTCAGTACATACTTTGAAACAAAGTCAAATCTGGCAGACACGGGAAGGAGGAAACACTGTACATATCTCTCCGTAGATTGTGACATTACCTTACAGTGAAATGCTTACTTAAAAGCTCGTAACCAACAATGCAGTTTTAAGAAAAGAGTTAAGAAAACATTTACTAGATAAACTAAAGTAACAAAAAAAAAGTAACAATAAAATAACAATAACAAGGCTATAAACAGGGGGTACCAGTACCGAGTGCAGGTACCGGGTACAGGTTAGCCAAGGTAATTAAGGTAATATGTACATGTAGGTAGGGGTAAAGTGACTAATATGTAAAACATCCCTACTTTGCTCTTCTTAACCCTCAAATCTCCTTTAATTTCGGAAAAGATAAACTGATAGAGATACGTGTGGTGAAATATCCAATGAATTAAATACTCCATTCCAAAATAAATATCCTTTTGAAAAGGTCCTATCTGATGGGAAACCACAACTAGTAATGGAGCTGAGGATATCAGATAGTAGAACACTAAAGTCACCAGGGCATCCTGTCTGTAAACCAGTGATGTATAGCCTCAAAGCTAAGTGCCACCTCTACTCCGCATTTTAACTTGGTTTAAACATCAAGATGGGTACCTAGGAATGATCTACTGACGAGAGAAACTGTTGAAACCTCAAGGACAGCTTTTTGATTCACTCCAACAAGATATTTGTCAGTGGCGAATAAAAATCTCCACTTATTTTATTTTTATTTTGTTGGCATTCTGTAAGGTAAACCACACAGGGATTCAGACAATGGACTTCCTCTGTGGAATTGCATTTATTGCTGCGTCTTATGTTTATGTGTCATCAACATTCTTTTATAGACTGGGTGGTTCGAGCCCTGAATGCTGATTGGCTGACAGCCGTGGTATATCAGACCGTATACCACAGGTATGACAAAACATTTATTTTTAGTGCTCTATTTATGTTGATAACCAGTTTATAATAGCAATAAGTTACCTCTGGGGTTTGTGGTATGTGGCCAATTTACCACGGCTAAGGACTGCATCCATGCACACCGCGTTGTGTCGTGCCTAAGAACAGCCCTTAGCCGTGGTATATTGGCCACATACCACACCCCCTCGGGCCTTATTGCTTAATTATAGTGCCTTTGAGCGTTATCAATGCCGCAAATCTCCAACTCATTCTTGTAAGGTCATACCGCGCTTGAACCCTTCTGACTGAATGCTGGTCGGCCTGCAAATCTCAAATGAATAGGCAGGGGACTTAGATTGCTGTTACTGCTGGTGAGATTCGGTCATCTCCCAAAGCCTTTACATTCCCAAACCAGTTAGAACAGTGGTAGCACATATCTTTCTGTCTGACCACCAGTATTTATTCAGTCCTGGGCTCATATGTCATGACTGAGTTAATCAAAACTCTCAAATACTAATTCCACTTGTACACACAATCATAAAGACCTACTGATATCATCTCATGAGACTGTATTAGACTCATATTGTCTCATGGACGAAGCGAAATATAATCTTGTGCTATATGACTAACCTTACTCTGAATACAGCATTTAAACACTGCTACTCCGGTCAAAAGGGGCCATTCCATAACAAGGTATGAATCACTTTTCTTTGTCCCTTGACAAAGGCTTGTCTCCTCAAAAGGACTTGGGAAGCTGCGTGATCAATATGCACTGAACAAAAATACATACGCAACATGTAAAGTGTTGGTCCCATGTTTCATGAGCTGAAATAATAGATCTCAGAAATGTTACATATGCACAAAACAGTATTTCTCTCAAATGTTGGACACACATTTGTTTACATCCCTGTTAGTGAGCATTTCTCCTTTGCCAAGTAAATCCATCCATCTGTCAGGTGTGGCATATCAAGAAGCTGATTAAACAGTGTCATCATTACAAAGGTGTACCTTGTGCTGGGGACAATAAAAGGCCACTCTAAAATGTGCTGTTTTGTCACACAACACAATTCCACAGATGTTTCAGGTTGAGGGAGCATGCAATTGGCATGCTGACTGCAGGAATGTCCACCAGAGCTGTTGGCAGATACGCACACCTGCGCCCCATCATTAGGGCACACCTGGACTTCATCACTATCCTGATTACTCCCCCTTTATCTAGCACTCCCTAGCATCACTATTCAGGCAGTATTGATTCTGTGTTCATGTCAAGACGCTGCTCTTGGTTTGTATCGCGCTGTTTATTATTATTATTATTAAACTCACCAGCTGACTCCCAGTGTCATCGTTACAGAATTCTGGCTTTACAAATGAATGCAGCAGGGAATCAGGACATTCCCAGATGATTGGTGAACAGGGACACCTATTTCACCAACACCACGACCAGCTGGCGCAACTGGGGATGGCTATGGATGAGGTTTTCCGCGTTCTTCAATGTCTCGACATTACCCGAGGGACGTCACTTCCAACTAGTGATGGATTTTCTATCACAAGTCGAACCAGCACCCCAGCCCATCCAGCAGTCCGCCCAGGTCAGCGATGCCCATTTGTCCCTCCCGGATAAATATGACATGGCTTTCTATTCCAGTGTTCCCTCTATTTCGCTCATCAGACGGGAGCCCCCACCATTGAGAGGTCCAACGTTGCCACGGTTATTTCTCTGCTGACCGGACGGACGTAGGAGTGAGCTACGGCTGTCTGGGAGAGGGGGCACTGGCTTCCTATGAGGGATTCAAGGCTCTGTTCAGGAGGAGTCTTCGATCATCCACCGGAGGGCAGAGAGGGGAGGTCAGTGCCTACTCCAGCTACGGTAGGATGGCCAGACTGATGCGGAGTATGTCCTCACCTTCCGGACCGTGGCACTCTCCAGTTGATGGAATGAACCGGCACTCAACACCATATTCGGAAGAGGACTGTGCAAAGAGGTGCAGACCGAATTGGCATGCTGATTCGCGATGGCCATCCGTCTGGATAACCTATACCAGGAGTGTCGGCACCTCCATCGCCTCTCTCCCTCCTTCGTTGACCATTCTGTATCAGAGCCTAACTCCATGGAGGTAGGGGCCACATGCCTCCCCGCGGCTGAGCAATGCCATAGGAGACAGCTAGGGCTCTGTCCCTATTGTGGTCAAGAGGGGCACCAGCTTCAATGGTGTCCGGTACGTTCCAACCCGGGGTCCACGAGAGCGTGAGTATTCCATCATCACTTTCCACCAAACCCTTTTTAGTATCGATTTCACTAGTTGGCTGTCCCTCATCTACTATTTCTACAACTCTAGTGGATTCTGGTGCCACGGGAATTTTATTGACCAGGCCTTTGCCGCCTCCCTGAACATCACCTTATACCTGCTCTCCTCCCCGGTTCAAGTGCTAGATAATGGACCACTGTGATCTGGGACTATCACACACATGACAACACCATGCACCCTCACTGTAGAGTCCATACATCAAGAAAGCATTCCCTTCTTCATCATCAGTGCACCCATACAAAAGAGACCTCCCATATCTCCAACGCCATAACCCCACCATCTCATGGTCGAGGATGACAATCACGGACTGGGCACCCGAATGCCAGAGGACATGCTTTCCCTTCCCCTGTGGTTCCACATTGGTTGAGAGTCCTGTGGTTGCCCTTCAGCCCAACATCCCGGAGGTATACCAACACATGCGGGAGGTTCTTTCCAAAACCCGTGGCAACTGTCTCCCTCCTCTCCCCTGGGACTGCCATCGACCTGCTTTCAGGCTCTGCGGCCCTGTGCAGCCGCATCTACCCTCTGTTAACGGCTGAAACGAAGGCTACGGATGAGTACATCCATGAGGCCCTCCAACAAGGTTTCGTCCACGTCCCCTGTGTTGGCAGGCTTCTTCTTTGTGGCAAAGAAGGATGGAGGGTTACACCCATGCATTGATTACAGATGTTTGAATGCCATCACCACAAAATACCATTACCCTCTCCCGTTGGTCCTGGCAGCGATCAAACAGCTCCACAGGGCCCACTTAAAAAAAAAAAAAGTAATCCAATTGTGCGTGTGTAGTGCCTACAATCCTATCCGGGAAGGGGGAAGAATGGTTGACATCTTTCAGCACGGTGTCCAACGACAAGGTAATCCACAAAAATGTTATCCATGTGCATATGACTCAGAGAAACTGTCTCCTGCAGAGAGGAACTATGACTTCGGCGATTGGGAGCTCCTGGCGGTGAAGTTGGCATTAGAGGTGTGGAGACACTGGCTGGAGGGTGCCAAGGACCCATTTCTCATCCTCACCGACCATCGGAACCTGGAATACATACAGACAGCGAGGCGGCTGAACCCACTCCAAGCAAGGTGGGCCCTTTTTTTCACTAGATTTGACTTCAATCTGACATATCGCCCAGGTTCAAAGAACACCAAAGCCGATATCCCATCTCTATGATTCGGGAGAGGTTCCTTCCCTGAGTGCACCCATAATCCTGCCATCGAGTCATAGGCACCGTGGTCTGAGACATACATGTGGACATTCGCCAGGCCTTGGCGAGGGAACCTGCACCCACTACCTGTCCTCCTGAGCGCATCTACATTCCCACGGGGATAAGGGATTGGCTGCTGACCTGGGCGAACACAGCTGTCATCGCTGGACATCCAGGTATCACCCGCACTATCAATCCTTCTCCAAAAAGTACTGGTGGCTCGCAGGACACCACTTGCTACGTCAACTCCTGTTCTGTATGTGCCCAAACTAAATCTCCCCGGCATGTTCCAGCTGGGAAACTCCTTCCCGTGTCTAGCGTCCCTGGTCTCATCTGTCCATTGATTTTGTCACTGATCTCCCCTCTGATGGTTTCACCACCATATTGGTGGTTGTGGACAGATTCTCTAAATCCTGCCGTTTTATCCCTCTCTCTGGTCGCCCTATGGCTCTCCAGACTGTTCCATCAGGCCATCCGGCACTATGGCCTTCCAGAGGACATCGTCTCCGACTGTGGCCCCCAATTACCGTCACGGGTATGGAAAGCCTTCATGGAGAACCTGGGGGTCACGGTCAGCCTCACTTCTGGGTACCAGCCTCAGTCTAACGGGCAGGTGGAGCGGATGAACTACGAGCTGGGGAGGTTTTTGAGGAGTCACTGCCAGGACCGGCAGGGGGAATGGGCCTGATTCCTTCCCTGGGCGGAGTACGCTCAGAATTCATTGCGTCACTCCTCCACCAGGCTGACTCCCTTCCAGTGTTATCAGCCAGCCCTAGCTCTGAACCCCGAGTCAGACCGAAGCCTCTGCGGTGGACGAGTGGTTCAGGCGCACAGACGAGGTTTGGAATGACGCCCATGTGATGCTCTGCCACAAGAAAGAGCAGGCAGATCAACACTGTAGTGAGGCTCCCATGTTCCATCCTGGTGATTGCGTCTGGCTCTACACCAGAAACTTCCCACTCCGCCTGTCCTGTAAGAAGCTGAGCCCCCTGTTTGTAGGGCCATTCAAGGTCCTCCGGAGGGTCAATGAGGTAACGTATAGATTGTAGCTCCCCACTAATTACCGAATCTCACCCTCTTTTCATGTTTCCCTCAGGCCAGTGGTTTCTGGTCCCCTGGCTGAATCCGTCCCCTACGACGGGGGGGGGTACTGTCACGTCTACTCTCGCCCCGGTGCTCAGCATTGCCGGTTTACTAACCACCGGTCCTGGCAACCCATCATTACACACACACACCTGGCAATCCACATTATGCACACCTGCTCCCCATCGTGTGGCATACCTGGACTATCCTGATTACTCCCATTTATCTAGCATCATCCTTCAGGCAGTGTTGGTTCTGTGTTCATTTCCAGACGCTTCTCTTGTTTTGTATCGCTCTGTGTTCATTATTAAACTCACCACCTGCATCTGACTCCCAGCGTCATCGTTACATATTCATCCATTAAAAGTAGAGATTACTGCCTGGTCATTGGCTAATCAGTGTTCTTAGCCACAGAGAGGTTGGTTCAAACGGGACCCATAACTAAACTTAGGCTGCAGACAAATCCCTTGACATAGGGGTCATCTCAGACAAACAAGATGGGTATCAAAGTCATCCTTTAAACCATTCCTCATATCAACCCCCTGAGGCTCCTCCAGAAGGCACATGTCAAAACACTGACACACTCTTTGGGCTTTAAATGGGTCTCTTTAAGAGCTTGTTTATTGGCCGCCCAAAGGGGTTATTACAGCAGAGCAACAAAGATAGAGGGGGTTGAAAGACAAGGTGTTTTTTTTTACAATCGTTTCCCTAGTGATTAGTGACAGGTCAACAGTGCAATGGCACCACCACGATTGGTGTGGGTTACACCACACACCAACGCGATTGTGTAGCCTGAAGGCAAAGTTGCAGAGGGGAAAATGCTTAAATCCACTTCAAATAAATCTATATATGCAAATGCAGTTCTTGGTATGGCACACTGCTAATTCTAGCAATGAGAGTTGTGAAGAAAGATCTGCTGACAGCTTGTTTAACCTACATGACCCAGAGCAGCTGAAGTCAGTACATCATACAGATGTAGGATCTTAATTTGATAACCTTGTTGCAGGAAAATTTTCCCGCAATGCAGTAAATGTAAAACCTGAAGTTGAGGTTTGAAATGGCTTTTCTAAAGTTTAATTTCCACTTTGAAATGTCAGCCTTTATTTTCCCTTATAAAAAACATATCAACCGCAACCATTAGTTATAATTCACATTTCCTGTTGCTGCAGGATTTTTTTTCCTGCTGTAGGAGACTGGCTCAAATTAAGATCCTACATCTGTATGGCGATAGCAGCCAACGAGGGGCTCACAGTGTACCAAAAGTAAAGTCAGACCTATAGTTTGAGGCATACATCTGGGCATCTGTGAACTACCAAGATAAATATTTATGCACTTCACCAGAATAAAAATAGTCCTAACAAGAGGAAAGATTCCTTTCTTCCTGTTAGAGGAAATACAAGAAAGGGATAACAAAAAACAAGCAGTCCGATAAATCACAGAAATAATGTCTGTATTCACACAGAGAATACCATGAGCTGCAAAACAAATAATGAACCCATGGTCATCAGTGGTGTCTGCAAGTAGTCATGGTGGTATCTGCTAGTAGAAAGTCATGGCTTGCTTTGCTTTAGCAAAACAGACGCTGGTCATGTCAGAATTACGAGGATTATGTTTCTACCATTGAAACAAACAAACAAATACATGTGGGATACAATGTTTCACAACAACTAGGCCTGGTCTGCTGCCATGTAGTCTATCCAGAAGTCTTGATATTTTACCCAGAAATCAGTTAATCTGAGTTTGACATGTGGTTGGATTGATACAGACACAAATCTTGGAAGGTAGGCCTACTGTACCAACACAGTCCTTTTCATTTTCTGTAATTATACAAGATTTGATTATAATTGTAATGACTCTCTCTTCAAAAATTACATTACCCCAAAAAGGGAAATTGGGGATACCTCAAGGTATCAAGCTTGGTAAAAGACCTTTGAGCAGGTTATATTATATACCTTTTCAGAGATTCTATGACTGGGAGATGTAATGCGGACATGCCCATTCTGTGATTGACTGGACTCCTTTGCATCGCCACATTTATAGCATGGCACACTGAAGCGTTTGGAAAAACAACAATAGGGACCCTGATGAAACCTTGGATGAATCCTCCCCATAGACTATAGCCCTTGTGTAGGCTTTAGACAAACAAGAGGCAAAAATTATAAGTGAAATCCATTTGTAGTGTTAAATAACAATGAAATTGGAGTATGAGAATGCATTTTCCCTCATTTCTTTCCCTCTCACAATGCTGGGGGTCGATAAGAACACAAGTTGAGAGAACATTCCAGATGCACCTATTGCTGATAATAACAAGACTTCAAATGAGAAAAGCTCTTGCTTAGACTCATAACTATGAATTCATAACTATCTCTCTATATATACACACAAACAGTCAAGTGAGGCAGCGTGAGTTGTGGATGTCTTGCCAAAGGCGTTGATGATGTTTTGACAGTTTTATGCAAATACAAAGGCTGTTAATCATGCGCAACCCCATAGCAAGCATGCATGAGCCTGGTATTTTATATAACCAACAAACCCCCTCATAGCACAGTCAGAGGCTCCACTTCTGGATACCTGACTTAGGGAATCATGGTGTGGGTTTGGAGGAATACAAGCAAAAGCTTCAGCCATAACATCGATCTGATGTGTGGTATGATGTCACCTTAGTGGAGAATGCTCTAGACATAGCAAATCCAAACATGTTGCACATTTCTGTTTTAATGTTTAAATGTCTTACGTAAGTGCTGTGTCATTATGTGCTATTTTCACCAAATAAATATAAATCATGGACATTAATATGGAGTTGGTCGCCCCTTCGCTATTAAAGTAGTTTAATAGCCTCCACTCTTCTGGGAATGCTTTCCACTAGATGTTGGAACATTGCTGCGGGGATTTGCTTCCATTCAGCCACAATAGCCTTAGTAAGGTCGGGCACTGATGTTGGGCGATTAGGCCTGGCTCACAGTCGGTGTTCCAATTCATCCCAAAGGTGTTCGATGTGGTTGAAGTCAGGGATCTGTGCAAGCCAAACAAGTTCTTCCACACTGATCTCGACAAACAGTTTCTGTATGGACCTTGCTTTGTGCATGGGGACATTGTCATGCTGAAACAGGAATAGGCCTTCCCAAAACTGTTGCCACAAAGTTGGAAGCACAGAATCGTCTAGAATGTCATTGTACGCTGTAGCGTTAAGATTTCCCTTCACAGGAACTAAAGGGCCTTGCCCGAACCATGAAAAACAGCCCCAGACCATTATTCCTCCTCCACCAAACTTCAGTTGGCACTATGCTTTGGGGCAGGTAGCCAAACCCAGATTCATCCGTCGAACTGCCATATGGTGAAGCGTGAATCATCTCTTCAGAGAATGCATTTCCACTGCTCCAGAGTCCAATGGTGGTGAGTTTTACACCACTCCAGCCAATGCTTGGCATTGTGCATGGTGATCTTAGGCTTATGCGCGGATGGTCATCCATGGAAACCCATTTCATGAAGCTCCTGACGAACAGTTCTTGTGCTGACGTTGCTTCCAGAGGCAGTTTGGAACTCAGTACTGAATGTTGCAACCGAGGACAGAGGATTTTTCTGCGCTACGCACTTCAGCGGTCCCATTCTGTGTGAGCTTGTGTGGCTTAGCATTTCGCAGCTGAGCCGTTGTTGCTCCTAGACGTTTCCACTTCACAATAACAGCACTTACAGTTGACAGGGACAGTTCTAGCAGGGCAGATATTTGACAAACTGACTTGTTGGAAAACTGGCATCCTATGAGGGTGCCACTTTGAAAGTCACTGAGCTCTTCAGTAAGGCAATTCTACTGCCAATATTTGTCTATGAGGAATCCACTCATTTGTGTCCACATACTTTTGTGTATATATACATACACTAGCCTATATCTTATTCATGTTTTTAAATATATATTCATATCTATATATAATTATGTTTTTAACATTAATCAGTTATTGTATTTCTATTATTTTTGTACTGATTAAACTCTTATTTTGCAGCTGTTGAAGCAAATGATTTTGGCAAGTGCAGTAGATAAAACATCATTTAAACTTTAAATGGTTTTAACCTAGTACGAGATTCGACTTTAACCGATTCCCACGTTACTTGTCTTGACTTTCAGGACCTTGGACAAGAGCACAGCGGTTCGCGTTGCCTGGAAAACCACCGCGCGACAGCTTCCGCGTCTACTTAGCCAACTACATACACCTCGAAAGGTCAGTTATTCGGGAGAACAGCTCGCTGGTACATTGAACAAACATCTCAGTGTCACGGCTTTTGAACTGCGATGGCACTCTCAGATCTAGGCTACCCTGGCTATTGCATGCGAGGCATAGCCTGCAGACACACCTGTTGTCCATTATTATAAGTTGTCTTGGCGGTGTATCCAATGCTGCTCTTAGTTGATGTTTTCTGATGTTAAAACGTATTTTAATACTGTAACCTATATATAAATTGGAATCACTCTTTGGATCACATAAAGACAAAGGACAAGTGTTTAGAGCTGCCCCCCCCCCCCCCCCCCCCCCCAAAAAAATGACATGCTGAAGGGGCAAAGTGTAACACAAACTTAACCAACACAAATCCTAACCTATTTTTTGGTGCCAAATGTGAACAGAAAAACCACGACACCGTCATCGCTTTGAAGACTTGAACCTTTTGTTCTACTCCCGTGCCCTTATCATTTCAACCCATGTAATCAACCAAAGAGTGCTTCTAAACATGATTACCAAGTGGAGAAACTAATCCCCGTGCTCGCGCCACGGTGATTTCCTAACAACATATTCAAAGTATTAAAACCCTTTCCCAAATTAACATTATTACAACTTAAACAACTAGTAGCCAAGTCTATAATCTTTAAACCGTAAATGAAAGCACAAGTTGTTTCACCACTTCATATGCCAAGTCAACTGTATAAAAAGGATTTTAAAAAACAACGCAACATATGAATTTAAGTCTTAAACTGTAATGAAAAAGCTCAATTATCGTAGCCTAAGTATAATTTCCATGAATTATATCCCATATATGATATTCATTAGCCTATTTGAAAATATGAAATACCCTATTGGCCCCTCCAAAAGGTTCAAATTAAGCTAACAGACAACGTAAATCAATAGACGCCTATTTTGTTAACCATAGCCTACACTTTAGCTGAATTGTACAGGTTAAATGGGCTATGTTTAGTTAAAGAAAAAGCGTAGGGCCAGTAGGAATCTAATGACATATTTTGATGAGGTTAGGAACCGGCACTGGACAGCAAAGGAAGATGAAAATGGGCTACTTACATGTGAAACTCCTTTATTTACAGCATTGCGTCCCCCAGTCTACTTCAATACATTTGGGCATTTCCATCCACTGGAAGAGATAAGGCCATGTCGAACACTCTTTACACAATTCCAAACAATCCGAAATACCTTATTTGAAAAGTGTTATAATTAATTAGAAGATATAATTTTTTTTGTTAATGCAAGGTGCACCCAATGATTCGAAAAAAACGCGCGTATTCTACCAGTTGTTAACCCAACTCATTATTAGGCATATTTTTTAACGGTTCTGAGTTGACCGATTTATATTTTATTGCACTTTCCAATACATAGACTCCAAATAAATTATTTAATATGCTCCGTGCAGAAAGTCGTTGTCCACACAGCTGTTGATTTAGTCCAAGTAGTCTATAACAACTTTACGCGCGACGGTTTACCGCAAGAAGCGTCGGTGAGAGATTCTGTAACCTGTCACGGAAAACGAGTCCAGACCATTTGATTGCCCTTGAGCCGCGAAGTGAGGAAGTCAAACGTTCAGAGGTAACGCCTACTCCCATTTGTATGCGCTGTGTTCTTCAGGAGGGCATAAGGCTAATAAAGTTATAGTGGAGCATGCAATAATAGGTTAATAAGTTTAAATAATGTAGAGACGGAATGAGGATGAGCAAGAAAGTCTGGATAATGAAACAGTTTTATTAAAAACTCCTTATGATGAGTCTGTAATCCTCCTAGCTTCAGACGTGTCACAAAAAGCACATTGCGCTTTTAAATAGCCGACAGTTGAAATATAGGCCTAGCGTTATAAGATTTAAAGGGTTAGGCGATTTGATTGATCTTGAATATTATTATTAACTCAACTATTAGTGAGTGTATGCCTCATCCTGATGGAGACTGTATAGTGACTTGTGGAATCTGTTTCCCGATATAATTAGCTAGTTTAATTTTTCTTCAGGAAGTTAACATTAGGACCAATGTTGTTTTGAAAAACTAGACTCGCGGATTATGAGGCCAATCAGGATTATGACGTTTTCATGGGAACAAAACGTTTGTTTTAATCTTGGGTTGATTTAACGTAGCGCTATAATTTATCCTTAATGGTTAGAACAACATGAGTCAATAATACAATATTCTATAAAGTTCGACCACCCATGTGGGTAGCCTATAATGCAGGGCTCTCCAACCCTGTTCCTGGAGACCTACCATCCTATAGGTTTTCACTCCAACCCTAATCTAGCGCACCTGATTCTGCTAATTAGTTGGTTGATAAGATTAATCAGGTTAGTTACAACTGGGGTTGGAGATAAAACGTAGAGGAGAGTAGCTCCCGGGAACCGGGTTGGAGAGCCCTGCTATGTGTGTCGATGCCTTGTGGCCTGCGTTTATACAGGCATTACAATTCTAATCTTTTGCTTCACGAATTGGTCTTTTGACCAATCAGATCAGCTTTGAAAAATATCTGATGTGAAAAGATCTAATGTGATTGGTTCAAAACCAATTAGTGAGGAAAAAAAGATCAGATTTGGATTGACTGTCTAAACGCAGCCCTAGAGTAGCAACACCATTAAAATGTATTCCAAACCTGGGTTCATTATCCCCTCTGCTGGTAAAGAGTAAGAACAGCCTGTTGTAAATTGCACTGACAAGTATACAATACAGTAGGCCTACGAGTCAGCATCACTGCCACCCTGGTCCTAAGAGGCTGGCGAGTCATCTGCAAAACGGAGATACTTAGCCTATATCACATGGAAGTCATAATTAATCAACTTCATAAATAATTTTAATAAGCATTTCTCTATGGCTGGCCATACTTTCCTCCTGGCTACCCCAACCCCGGCCAACAGCTCCGCACCCCCCGCAGCTACTTGCCCAAGCCTCCCCAGCTTCTCCTTCCCCCAAATTCAGATAGCACATCTTCTGAAAAAGCTGCAAAACCTGGACCCGTACAAATCAGTTGGGCTAGACAATCTGGACCATCTCTTTCTAAAATGATCTGCCGCCATTGTTGCAACCCCTATTACCAGTCTGTTCAACCTCTCTTTCCTATCGTCCGAGATCCCTAAAGATTGGAAAGCTGCCACAGTCATCCCCCTCTTCAAAGGGGGTGACACTCTAGACCCAAACTGCTACAGACCTATATCTATCCTGCCCTGCCTTTCTAAAGTCTTTTAAAGCCAAGTGAACAAACAGATCACCGACCATTTCGAATCCCACCGTTCCTTCTCTGCTATGCAATCCGGTTTCCGAGCTGGTCACGAGTGCACCTCAGCCACACTCAAGGTCCTAAACGATATCATAACCGCCATCGATAAAAGACAGTACTGTGCAGCCGTCTTCATCGACCTGGCCAAGGCTTTTGACTCTGTCAATCACCATATTCTTATCGGCAGACTCAACAGCCTTGGTTTCTCTAATGACTACCAGTGTCAAATCGGAGGGCCTGTTGTCTGGACCTCTGGGAGGCTCTATGGGGGTGCCACGGGGTTCAATTCTCGGGCCGATTCTTTCCTCTGTATATATCAATGATGTCGCTTTTGCTACAGGTGATTCTTTGATCCACCTCTACACAGACGACACCATTCTGTATACATCTGGCCCTTCTTTGGACACTGTGTTAACAAATCTCCAAACGAGCTTCAACGCCATACAACACTCCTTCCGTGGCCTTCAATTGCTCTTACATGCTAATAAAACAAAATGCATGCTCTTCAAACGATTTCTGCCCGTACACGCCCACCCAACTAGCATCACTACTCTGGACGGTTTTGACTTAGAATATGTGGACAACTATAAATACCTAGGTGTCTGGCTAGACTGTAAACTCTCCTTCCAGACTCCGGACTAAGCATCTCCAATCCAAAATTAAATCTAGAATCGGCTTCCTATATCGCAACAAAGCCTCCTTCACTCATGCTGCCAAACATACCCTCGTAAAACTGATCATCCTACCGATCCTTGACTTTGGCGATGTCATTTACAAAATAGCCTTCAACACTCTACTCAGCAAATTGAATGCAGTCTATCACAGTGCCATCCGTTTTGTCACCAAAGCCCCATATACTAACCACCACTGCGACCTGTATGCTACATATTCGTCGCCAAACCCACTGGCTCCAGGTCATCTATAAGTCTTTGCAAGGTAAAGCTCCACCTTATCTCAGCTCACTGGTCACCATAGCAACACCCACCCGTAGCACGCGCTCCAGCAGGTATATTTCGCTGGTCATCCCCAAAGCCAACACCATCCAGTTTTCAGCTGCCAATGACTGGAACGAATTGCAAAAATCACTGAAGTTGGAGACTTATATATCCCTCACTAACTTTAAGTGTCAGCTGTCAGAGCAGCTTACCGACTGCCTTTCCTTCCAGTTTTCAGCTGCCAATGACTGGAACGAATTGCAAAAATCACTGAAGTTGGAGACTTATATATCCCTCACTAACTTTAAGTGTCAGCTGTCAGAGCAGCTTACCGATCGCTGCAGCTGTACACAGCCCATCTGTAAATAGCCCATCCAACCAACTACCTACCTCATCCCCATATTTGTTTTTGTTTTCTGCTCTTTTGCACACCAGTATTTCTACTTGCACATCCTCATCTGCACATATATCACTCCAGTGTAAATTGCTAAATTGCAATTACTTACTACTAATTATGCTACTATGGCCTATTTATTGCTTTACCTCCTTACTTCATTTGCACACACTGTATACAGATTTTTCTATTGTGTTATTGACTGTACGTTTGTTTATCCCATGTGTAACTCTGTGTTGTTGTTTTTGTCGCACTGCTTTGCTTTATCTTGGCCAGGTCGCAGTTGTAAATGAGAAGTTGTTCTCAACTGGCCTACCTGGTTAAATAAAGGTGAAAAAAATATAAAAAAATAACTCATAACCCTAACCTTAACCCTATCCCTAACCTTAACCCTAACTCCTTGCTTAGTTAATGTTTGGCACTTCACTAACATTAGCGGTAGCCACCTAGCTAACGTTAGCCACAACAAATTGGAATTTGTAATATATCATACGTTTAGCAAATGATTAACATATTGTACGAATTGTAATTCAGAACATATCATACAAAATGGATGATGGAAATCCACAAATTAGTACATACCATATGAAACATAACATATCATACTAATTGGAGTCCCTGTCACGCCTGCTCCCGCTCCCCCTCTCTGGCGCTCGAGGGCGCCAGGCGGCCCATCATTACACACACCTGTCACCATCGTTACGTGCATCAGCGCTTCATTGGACTCACCTGGACTCCATCACTTATTGATTGCCTCCCCTATATCTGTCTATTCCTCAGTTTCATCCCCGTGTCAGCATTATTGTTGTTTTGTTCCCCCTGTCCAGACGCTGTCTAGACGCTGTCCTTGTTTCGTTTCATGTCGGTTAATTATTAAATATTCACTCCCTGTACTTGCTTCTCGTCTCCCAGCGTCTGTCCTTACAGTGTCCCGGATTTACATGAACTGTTTTACGTCTACCCCTGAGTCCAGGTTGGTACATTTGGATTTAAGGGAAAATGTATTTGAGTAAAAAGTACATTTTTTCCTTTGGAATGTAGTGGAGTAAAAGTAAAAGTTGTAAAAAATATAAATAGTAAAGAAAAGTAGCCTACATATACCCCCCAAAATACTTAAGTAGTACTTTAAAGTATTTTGGTTTACCTAGAGCAGCAAACATGAAAAACAACCCAATAATTTAAAAGAATGTTGCGTGGTGGCTTCAAATACCAAGTAAATAAAACACCACTAGATAGTTTCATTACAGAGAACAAACTGCAACACCTTTTTGTAGGAAACAGGCGTAGGTGCATTTGCCAAGTCACACCTGCAACCAATCAGAGCACACAAACAATGAATTAAAACGGACCAATAAGTTCACCGTTTCAATTCACTTACTGTAATATAGGCACTTCTATAGTGTCAGAAACGCAGACCTAGGATCAATGGTACATAGTGGGAGCCAACCCGTCTGGATAGAGAGACTAGCACCTCAGGGTGTGCAGCTAAATTTAAGGGCACTAAATTCCTAGTCCCCTTGAGGGACTGGATAAATAGTCCTAGACAGAAATTAACGGACATATCTGTGATAAAATCCAGCCAGAACACAGACAAATGTAGGCCTTTTGTTGAAATTGCAAACCAGGCAGGCACTGTTATGCGTTATATGATGAATCCGGAGGCAAATATCACTTTGGTTGACTTTAATGAAACAATAAGTAACATAACACAGGAGACTGTCTTCACTGGACTTGTTATGACGGCTGCACCAGGACCGACTTGCTCATTCACCTTTTAGATGACCTCATGAATGTACTTGCACCATGCGCTTTAATAAAATTGCTCCAGTACAACACATCACCCTTTCTTTTAGTCTTTTAAGATGTGTTTCTAAAATGTTTACACGGTTTATAGTTCATCACTCTGTAATAAACTTTTGTCTCCTTAACATATGAATTCATAAACAAACTTTTCGGACTTTAAATTTCAACAACTCATGAAACATCAACTAATTTTCTGTTTTTAACTTTCCTTAAAACAGTCAGTCTCTTGTTTCTTCAACACTAACTAGATTCTACACTAAGGTGAGCTGGGTGGACTGCCTGCCAGTCACCTTCACAGCTGCAGTGGGGTTAATCTGCCTCATAATGCAAGCTGTGTGTTAATTACTGCACATACTCTCCATATCTGTCAAGTGGTTTGACAACTCTGCCACAAGAAGTCAAGTGCACTGGAGTCTGTGGTGCTCTGACAGGAGTTGGGTCGGCATCTGGAACCGGTAGGTACAACTCCGTGTCACACTCTGGGTGTGTCTCTCCACCCTTTTCAGAAGTCTCTGAAGCACTGGGGAGGGGTTTCAGGTGGCGTGGATTCCAACTGTGGTGCAGAGCTGTCTGCCAAGCATGAACTGTGCTGGGCTCACATCTGTGGCTGGCAGTGTCGTTGCTCTGTAGGTCATGAGAGCTAGGAATGGGTCAGCCTGTTTCAGGATCCCTTTGGCTGTCTGCACTGCTCTCTCTGCTTCACCATTTGCTTGGGAGTAGTAGGGGCTGGTGGTAATGTGTCTGAAATCATAGTCCTTTGAGAATTGTGTGAAAGCTTTACCTGAGAACTGGGGATCAGTGTCTGTAATTAGAATATTTGGGCATCCCCACCTGGCGAAGATGTTCTTCAGTTCAGCTCTTGTAGTTTCTCCTGACATGTCTTTGAGGTAAGCTATTTCTATATATCTAGATAAACAGTCCCCAACTACCAAGTAGTGTTGCTTGTTGAGTTCACATACAGTACCAGTCAAAAGTTTGGACACACCTACTCATTCAAAGGTTTTTCTTTATTTTAAACTTTTCCGGATTGACTGGATTGACTGACCTTCATGTCTTAAAGTAATGATGGACTGTCATTTTTCTTTGCTTATTTGAGCTGTTTTTGACATAATATGTACTTGGTCTTTTACCAAATAGGGCTGTCTTCTGTATACCACCCCTACCTTGTCACAACACAACTGATTGGCTCAAACGCATTAAGAAGAAAATAAATTCCACAAATTAACTTAACAACGCACACCTATTAATTGAAATGCATTCCAGGTGATTACCTAATGAAGCTGGTTGAGAGAATGCCAAACGTGTGCAAAGCTGTCATCAAGGCAAATGGTGGGTACTTTGAAGAATCTCAAATATAAAATATATTTTGATTTGTTTAACACTTTTTTGGTTACTACATGATTCCATGTCTATTATTTCATAGTTTTGATGTCTTCACTATTATTCTATTATGTAGTAAATAGTAAAAAATAAAGAAAAACCCTTGAATGAGTACGAGTGTCCAAACTTTTGACTGGTACTGTGTGTCAGCTGCTACTCTTTCCTATGAGCGACTGGGGAGTGGAGTGGTGATCAGAGGTTCCACCCTCTGAGTAGTTTTGGACTCATGGCACTCTTTGCATGTACTGACTAGTTATTCCAGGCCACCACACACTACCTCTAGCTTGCTCTGGCCATTGTGTCTTTAACATCTCAGTTCTCATGTCTTGAGACACTACTATTCTATTACCATACAACACTAGTCCTTGTGAGGTTGGGAGATTCTGTTGGGAGGTCTAGTAGGCTTTTACCTTGTCTGGCCCTTTGGTTGCATACTGTCACATAGTGTTCCTCCATCTGCAGCTCTGCTGCTCAATCTCCTGTGTTGTTATTTATTGTTTCATTAAAGTCAACCAAAGTGATATTCGCATTCGGATTCTTCACATGTTGTCAGGAGATGATCAACAAAGTTTCCACCTCCAGAAAACTTCGACTTCGGTCACCCAGAACACTTGCCAGAATGGCGCCAATGATTTCATTGTTACAGGATAGCAACTAAGCTAAACAAAGAGGATGGAGAGTAACAGGTTTGCACTCTGCTTTATTCGCTGGGGAAAGAAGCTGAACAAGACATTCACGTATTCTGAGGATCAGAATGATTCTGAGATTGTTATGGGTAAACTGAACAATTATGTTGTGCCCAAAGTGAACACTATTCATGAAAGAGCCTGTTCTCATCTGTGCACCCAAAATCCCACAAAACCCACCAAGGAATACATCAGAAGCCTACACGAGCTAGCTGATACCTGTGCTTTAGACACTGCCAAGAACAAAAATGTCCGTGACAGGTTGGTCATAGGGATATTAGAGAAGGAGTTGTCAGATGAGCTTCAATTAATGCCTGACTTGATGCTCGACAAAGCGGTAGAGCTTGTGAGGCAGTCAGAGCAAGTAAAGGAGGATATTAGCGAACAAGTGGCTAATGCTAACGGTGCACAGCTCAGTGAAGAGTATGTAGTAGCATACAAACGCAAGTAGCACAATGAAAAACAGAGACACAGAAACGGGCAGGGACAAAACAAAGGGGCCAAAGCAAAAGGACACAATGTGAACATGACAGGATGCAAATGCTTCAGATGTGGTAAGACTCATGCTAAAGAGGACAGGTGTGCTGCTAAGAATGCTGAATGCCGCAACTGTAGGAAGCTGGGGAATTTCGTGGTTGTTTGTCGCTCCTGTGTGGTCAACAAGGTTACTGCACCCAACAAGAGAGGAGAAGGGGATGAGTTCCATTTCCTGAGAGAAGTCACAGATCTTGATGACTCAAACAATGCATGGACAGTGGAACTGCTGATAAAAGGTACTGCAATAGACTTTAAGATTGACACAGGGGCAGATACAAGTGTCATATCAGAAAATACTTCTAGCACACTGAAAAACATGCCACCACTGAAGAGCACAGTAACTAAACTAGACGGCCCAAGGGGGTAAACTGAACTGGATGGGTCACTTTACAGCTACTACTATTTGGAAAGGACAGCAGTTTAGGTTCAAAGTGTATGTGATAAAGGGGTCAAAGGGAAGCCATCTGCCAAGCCGTAATGTAGCTGTTGCCGTGGGCTTTGGTGAAGAGAATAGAAGAGATCAAAAGTACAGAGCAGATGGGCAGGCTGAAGATATGACCAATCAAAATAAGCCTGAAAGATGATGCGGTGCCCTACAGTGTAAACACAGCCAGATGTGTGTCAGTGCCCAACCTCCCCAAAGTGAAAAAGGAGCTTGACCGCATGGTAGCAAGTGGTGGGACCACAGCGATCAGGGAGGCTACAGAGCGGTGTGCTCCTATGGTCTTGGTAACCAAGAAGAACAAAGACCAGCTGAGGGTTATGCGCTGTACCTGAGGAGGTTAAACAAATCAATGAAAAGGGAGAAATACATTCTACCCATCATAGACGATATCCTGACAAAGCTTGCTGGTGCCAAGGTGTTTTCTCTTTCAGATGCAGCAAGTGGCTTCTGGCAGATTCAAATATACAGAGGGTGCCAAGCTTACCACGTGCCAAGCTTACCACGTTCATAACGCCTTTTGGAAGGTACTATTTCAATAGACTTCCATTTAGAATCACTAGTGCCCCAGAAATCTTCTAGCGTCTCAGCCTCCAGTATTTATGCTGCAGTAGTTTATGTGTCGGGGGGCTAGGGTCAGTCTGTCACATCTGGAGTATTTCTCTTGTCTTTTCCGGTGTCCTGTGTGAATTTATATATGCTCTCTCTAATTCTCTCTTTCTCTTTCTTTCTTTCTCTCTCTCGGAGGACCTGAGCCCCAGGACCATGCCTCAGGACTACCTGGCTTGATGACTCCTTGCTGTCCCCAGTTCACCTGGCCGTGCTGCTGCTCCAGTTCCAACTGTTCTGCCTGCAGCTATGGAACCCTGACCTGTTCACCGGACGTGCTACCTGTCCCAGACCTGTTGTCCCAGACCTGCTGGAACCCTGACCTATTCACCGGATGTGCTACCTGTCCCAGACCTGCTGTTTTCAACTCTCTAGAGACAGCAGGAGCGGTAGAGATACTCTCAAAGATCGGCTATGAAAAAGCCAACTGACACTTACTTTTGTGTTACTGACTTGTTGCACCCTCGACAACTACTATGATTATTATTATTTGACAATGCTGGTCATTTATGAACATTTGAACATCTAGGCCATGTGCTGTTATAATCTCCACCCGGCACAGCCAGAAGAGGACTGGCCACCCCTCATAGCCTGGTTCCTCTCTAGGTTTCTTCCTAGGTTTTGGCCTTTCTAGGGAGTTTTTCCTAGCCACCGTGCTTCTACACCTGCATTGCTTGCTGTTTGGGGTTTTAGGCTGGGTTTCTGTACAGCACTTTGAGATATCAGCTGATGTAAGAAGGGCTATATAAATACATTTGATTTGATTTGATTTGATGACAGAGCTCCTGAAGGACCAAGAAGGTGTGGCCATTTACATGGATGATATACTTATTTACTCAGACACGCCAGAGGATCATGAGGTGAGACTCCAGAAAACCCTATACACACTGGAGATAGGAGGTTCAAAGCTCAACCCAGACAAATGTCAACTGCGTCAGAAACGGCTTAACAACCTAGGACTCTGCATTGATGAGAATGGCATTTTACCTGATGACGCCAAGATCCAGGCCATCACCCAGCTGTAGCCGCCAAGTAATGTGTCTGATCTGAGAAGGATCCTGGGTATGATTCACTACATAGGCAGGTACGTACCGTGTCTAGCCGATGTCAACAAACCACTCAACAACCTGCTCGAGAGTGATGCTACATGGACATGGAGTGCAGTGCAGGAGGAGGCCTTTAGGAAGGTAAAGCAACTCATCACAGAGTCACCTGTACTGGCATTCTATGATATGACAAAGCCTACCATAGTCAGTGCAGATGCCAGTAGTTATGGCTTAGGCTAGGTCCTACTACAGATACAGTTAAAGCCAGAATAGTATTGCCCCGGGACTCTCACAGATGTAGAGAAGCGCTATGCACAGATAGAAAAGGAATGTCTCGCAGCAGTCTGGGCATGTTGAGAAGTTTACCAGATATCTGTATGACCTAGATACATTCACAGTGCAGAGCGATCACAAACATCTTATTCCACTGATACACTGTGATGACCTAGACTTAGTGCCTTTGAGGTATCAGAGACTGTTGATGCGCATGATGAATTTTAACCCTACAGCCGAGTATGTGCCGGGGAAACAGCTTGTTATAGAAAACACCCTTTCCAAACACTCCCAGGCAGCTGTTACACGAGAGATCACAGAGCTGAGGCCCATGAGGATGCAGTTCATCCACCAAGCTTGATGTCATCAAGAAGCAGACACAACAGTATGCAGAGCTGCAGATGGTGAAACATTAAGTAACATAACTCAGGAGACTGTCTTCACTGGACTTGTTTACGATGGATGCATCCGGACCGACTTGCCCAATCATCTTTTGCATGACGTCATGAATATACAGTACTTGCTTGTAATAAAATAGTTCCAGTACAACAGATTGCAGGATAGATTCAAGCCCCAAATAATTCCTTGTTAATCTCAGTGTTTTGATTTTTATGTTACAATGAGCCCGTCCTCCTATAGCTCATCCCACCCGCCTCCTCTGACATACATTCATGCTACACACACACACCACAACTGCTGCTACCAGACTCTTATTATAGTGCTAAATTTAAACACTTGCCCCCCAATCCCCCCTTCCCCAAAACACATCCTTAGCCGCGTCCTCAGAGCATGCGCAGACCAGCTGGCTGGTGTGTTTAGGGGCATATTCAATCTCTCCCTATCCCAGTCTGCTGTCCCCACATGCTTCAAGATGGCCACCATTGTTCCTGTACCCAAGAAGGCAAAGGTAACTAAACTTAATGACTATCGCCTCGTAGCACTCACCTCTGTCATCATGAAGTGCTTTGAGAGACTAGTCAAGGATCATATCACCTTTACCTTACTTGCCACCCTAGACTAAATTTGCTTACCGCCCCAATAGATCCACAGATGATGCAACTGCCATTACTCTGCACACTGCCCTATCCCATCTGGACAAGAGGAATACCTATGTAAGAATGCTGTTTATTGACTATAGCTCAGCATTCAATACCATAGTACCCTCCAAGCTCATCATTATGCTCAAGGCCCTGGGTCTGAACCCCGCCCTGTGCAACTGGGTCCTGGACTTCCTGATGGGCCGCCCCCAGGTGGTGAAGGTAGGAAACATCACCTCCACTCCGCTGATCTTCAACACTGGGGACCCATAAGGGTGTGTGCTCAGAACCCTCCTGTACTCCCTGTTCACCCATGACTGCAATCATCAAGTTTGCAGACGACACAACAGTAGTAGGCTTTGTTACCAACGATGGCGAGACAGCCTACAGGGAGGAGGTTAGGGCTCTCAGAGTGTGTTGCCTGGGAAACAACCTCTCACTCAACGTCAACAAAACAAAGGAGATGATCGTGGACTTAAGGAAACAGCAGAGAGTGCACCCCTCTATCTACATAGACAGGATCACAGTGGAGAAGGTGGAAGGTTCCTTGGCGTACACATCACTGACAAACTGAAATTGTATTTATTTTATTTTTTATTTTATTTCACCTTTATTTAACCAGGTAGGCAAGTTGAGAACAAGTTCTCAGTTACAACTGCGACCTGGCCAAGATAAAGCAAAGCAGTTTGACACATATAACAACACAGAGTTAGTTACACATGGAGTAAAACAAACATACAGTCAATAATACAGTAGAAAATAAGTCTATATACAATGTGAGCAAATGAGGTGAGATAAGGGAGGTAAAGGCAATAAATAGGCCATGGTGGCGAAGTAAATAAAATATAGCAATTAAAACACTGGAATGGTAGATTTGACCGTATGGACCACCCACACAGACAGTGTGGTGAAGAATGCGCAACAGAGCCTCTTCAACCTCAAGAGGCTAAAGAAATGTAGCTTGTCACCTAAAACCCTCACAAACTTTTACAGATGCACAATTGAAAGCATCCTGTCGGGCTGTATCACCGCCTGGTATGGCAACAGCACCTCCCGCAACCGCATGGCTCTCCAGAGGGTGGTGTGTAACCGATGTGAAATGGCTAGTTAGTTAGCGGTGGTGCGCGCTAATAGCGTTTCAATCGGTGACGTCACTCGCTCTGCGACCTTAAGTAGTTGTTCCCCTTGCGTCGCAAGGGCCGCGGCTTTTGTGGCGCGATGGGTAACGATGCTTTGTGGGGTGTCAGTTGTTGATGTGTGCAAGGGTCCCTGGTTCGAGCCCAGGTTGGGGCGAAGAGAGGGACGGAACCTACACTGTTACAGGTGCAATCTGCCCAACGCATTACCGAGGGCAAACTACCCTCCTTCCAAAACACCCGATGTCACAGGAAGGCCAAAAAGATCAAGGTCAGCACAGCAACCACCCGAGCCACTGCCTGTTCACCCCGCTAACATCCAGAAGGCGAGGTCAGTACAGGTGCATCAAAGCTGTGACTGAGAGACTGAAAAACAGCTTTCATCTCAAGGCCATCAGACTGTTAAACAGCCATCACTAGTACATTAGAGGCTGCTGCCTATATACATAGACAAGAAATCACTGGCCACTTTAAGGAATGGAACACTAGTCACTTTAAAAATGTGTACGTCTAGCATTACTCATCTCATGTATATACTGTATTCTATACTATTCTACGGTATCTTAGACACTTAAAAATGTTTACATATCTTGCATTACTCATCTCATATGTATATTCTGTATTCTATACTATTCTACAGTATCTTAGTCACTTAATGTTTACATGTCTGGCATTACTCATCTCATATGTATATACTGTATTCTATACTATTCTACGGTATCTTAGTCAATATTACATATCTGGCATTACTTATCTTATATGTATATACTGTTTACTATACTATTCTACTGTATCTTAGTCCGTTCTGCTCTGACATCGCTCATCCATATGTATATAGTCTTAATTCATTACTACTTAGATTTGTGTGTATTGGGTGTATTGTTAGATGTTAGATATTACTGCACTGTCGGAGCTAGAAGCACAAGCATTTCGCTACACCCGCAATAACATCTGCTAATCACGTGTATGTGAACAATAAAATGGTTTTATATATATCATTTTTTTAAATTGAAATATTGTACTATAAATTGTGCCGTCCTGAATTATACTCATGCTAACATTTATTATTCTATTCTACTGACATTTACCTGACATTTACTTTTTTGTATTCTTATCTTTTATTATTTATAAGTGTTTTTGTTGTATTGTCGAGAAGGAACCTGCAAGTAAGAATTTCGTTGGATGATGTATACTATGCACACGGTTGGGTAGGTTACTTTCTAATTGTAATCCGTTACAGTTACTAGTTACCTGTCCAAAATTGTAATCAGTAACTTTTGGATTACCCAAACTCAGTAACGTAATCCGATTACATTCAGTTACTTTTAGATTACTTTCCCCTTAAAGAGGCATTAGAAGAAGACAAAAATGTATGTTACCAATTGAACGACATCTATTGCAGGATAAATCCATGTTAAAGTTTACATATCTGGTCATATGGATGTTAAATATTACTTTATGAGTTGGTTATGTAGGCTTCTTCTAACCCATCGCTTTCTATTGCATATAATAATATGATAAAATGATATCTTTAGATTAATATATATACTTTATAAGTCCAAAAATAAATGTTGATACTACAGATTGCCCCTTTAAGTCTATCAAAAGTGTGCAAGTTTGAGCATGTAGCTAAATGAGAGAGCAGCTGTGTGATTGACAACAATGCGCTATGTAGATATCAATAATAAGTGATATCCGTATCGCCGTAGACTACACCACTGCTCTCATCCTTACCTCCAAGCGTTTATTCAAATTGGATACTCTTTGGATGTCGACAGCAGTCACACAATTGGAAGACATGGCTTGGACTGTAGCCTACAAAAACCTATTCCTGTTCTTTTCCCGTGATCCATCAAATACATTTGGTGTTTAATCATAGTGGTCTCTGACTTGTGGTCAGACACGCTCAGGTGGAACAAACTTAAACATGCGCATTTTTTCAATGCTGATTTGAATGTCATTGAGAAAACAGAGAAGTGTCAAATATATATTTTTTTCGCAAACATCTTAATCTGAATTTAAAAATAATCCTCAAAGTAATCATCTAGTTTTTCAAAGGTATCTGTAATCTGATTACAATAGTTTTACTGGTAACGTAACGGATTACAGTTACCGTTTTTTTGTAGTCCCTTACATGTAGCGGATTGTAATCCGTTACTCAGCGGATTAGCGGATTGTAATCCGTTACTCCCCAACCCTGACTGTGCGTATCCTGTACGTATGACTAATACCGCTTCAAACTGAAATTTGATCTTGAAACGTGAACATTTTAGAAATAGGCGGGGTTTATGACTTTGTGGCTGTGGTAACTAGGGACAACCGCCTTATGGAAGTGACGTCAAGCAGTCATCATGTAAGATGGCGACTCATCACAGGCAGAATGCAGCTGGGCGGAGAAAAGTCCAGGTAAATCACTAATGTATCTATCTTGTCATGCAGTTTCATGCAGAGTAAAGATTTTTCAATTTGCATTCATACACGATACTTATCCGCGGAAATGTATATTTTGCCTGCTCATCCATGGATGTCTTTGAACCCTCAACGTGTGGCGGGCAAGTGCCACCGGTCACTCCTCACTCGGCTCTGGCATTACTAGCAGAGAGCTAGCTAGTTTAGCTTGCTGCTACTCAATACATTCTGCGGCCCGCTGCAAATTACTCAATTCGGTTGACCGAGACCGTGTCTCGTGTTTAATGAGTTGTCAAGGGATTTGCATGTGAACGTGCGATTGTGTGGTGTTGTTATTTCAGCTAACGAGAGACATTGAAGATTTCCCCCGCGCCCACCCTCACATCACGAGCTAGCTGGTTAGCTAGAAAATCACATCCCCTTTAGCTAGCAGGGTTAGCTATGTGGTATGCAACCAGTCGGATGGTGCAATTATCTTTGTCCGATTACAATTGCATAGGCTTGATCCTATGCAATTGCTCGACGTCAGCAAACTGCCGTCACTCACATGCTTTACGAATGATGGCATGCAGTATGTTCAATGATGTTCAACAAGTTAGTGTCCTTGTCTTCTGATGCAATATGATATACTCTATCCATTCAATAATGTTAGTTTGTATGTACATTGCCTTCGAAGTATTCACACCCATTGACAAACTTATTATGTTATTACAAATTGGGATAAAAGTGGATTTAGTTGTCTATTTTTTTAAGGATCTACACAAAATATAAAATTGTCAAAGTGGAAGAAAAATGTTATTAAATAAAAGATTAATCAAAGCTATATAAAAAAACAACAACAATATATATATATATATATATATATATTGCATAAGTATTCAACCCCCTGAGTCAATACCTGTTAGAATCACCTTTGGCAGCAATTACAGCTGTGAGTCTTTCTGGGTAAGTCTAAGAGTTTTACACACCTGGATTGTACAATATTTGCCCATTATTTTATTTGTACTCTTCGAGCTCTGTCAAGTTGGTTGTTGATCATTGCTAGTCAGCCATTTTCATGTCTTGCCATAGATTTTCAAGTTGATTTATGTCAAAACTGTAACTAGGCAACTCAGGAACATTCAATGTTGTCTTGGTAAGCAACTCAAGTGTATTAGGTTTGTTTTAGGTTATTGTCCAGCTGAAAGGTGAATTTGACTCCCAGTGTCTGAAAACCTGGTTCAGTCTGGTTTTCCTCTAGGATTGTGTCCATTCATTTTCTATCCTGAAAAACGCACCAGTCCAATACATTACCAGTGTTTACAAGCCATTTATGACACTTGATTAGTTTCAGCAACAGTGCCTACATGTTATTGTAAAATGAAGAAAAATATAAGTGCAATGTGTGAAGTGTTGGTCCCATGTTTCATGAGGTGAAATAAAAGATCCCCCAAGTTTTCCATACGCACAACAAGCTTTTCTCTAAAATGTTAGTGGCATATCAAGAAGGTGATTAAACAGCATGATCATTTCTCAGGTGCACCTTGTGCTGGGGACAATAAAAGGCCACTCTAAAATGTGCAGTTTGGTCACAACACAATGCCACAGATGTCTAAAGTTCTGAGGGAGCGTGCAATTGGCCTGCTGGCTGCAGGAATGTCAACCAGAGCAGTTGCCAGATAATTGAGTGTTCATTTATCTACCGTAAGCCACCTCCAACATTGTTTTAGAGAATTTGCAGTGTCCAACTGGCCTCAACTGCAGACCATGTGTAACCACGCCAGCCCAGGACCTCCACATCAAATTTTATTGGTCACATACATATGGTTAGCAGATGTTATTGCGAGTGTATCGAAATGCTTGTGCTTCTAGTTCCAACAGTGCAGTAATATCTAACAAGTGATCTAACAATTCCCCAACAACTACCTAATACACACATCTAAAGGAGTGAATGAGAATATGTACATATAAGTATATGGATGAGCGATGGGTGAACGGCATAGGCAAGGTGCAGTAGATGGTATAAAATACAGTTGAAGTCGGAAGTTTACATACACTTAGGTTGTAGTCATTAAAACTCGTTTTTCCACCACTCCACAAATGTCTTGTTAACAAACTATAGTTTTAGCAAGTCGGTTAGGACATCTACTTTGTGCATTACACAGACAGATTATTTCACTTATAGTTCACTGTATCACAATTCCAGTGGGTCAGCTTCTGATAGGCTAATTGACATAATTTGAGTCAATTGGAGGTGTACCTGTGGATGTGTTTTCAAGGCCTACCTTCAAACTCATTGCCTCTTTACTTGACATCATGGGAAAATCTAAAGAAATCAGCCAAGACCTCAGAAAAAAATGTGTTGACCTCTACAAGTCTGGTTCGTCCTTGGGAGCAATTTACAAGCGCCTGAAGGTACCACATTAATCTGTACAAACAATAGTACGCAAGTATAAACACCATGGGACCACGCAGCCATTATAGCACTCAGGAAGGAGACGCGTTCTGTCTCCTAGAGATGAAGGAACTTTGGTGTGAAAAGTGCAAATCAATCCCAGAAAAACAGCAAAGGACCTTGTGAAGACGCTGGAGGAAACAGGTACAAAGGTATCTATATCCACAGTGAAAAGAGTCCTATATTGACATAACCTGAAAGGCCGCTTAGCAAGAAAGAAGCCACTGCTCCAAAACCACCATAAAAAAGCCAGACTACGGTTTGCAACTGCACATGGGGACAAAGATTGTACTTTTTGGAGAAATGTCCTCTGGTCTGATGAAACATAAATAGAACTATTTGGCCATAATGACCATTGTTATGTTTGGAGGAAAAAGGGGGAGGCTTGCAAGCCGAAGAACACCATCCCAACCGTGAAGCACGGAGGTGGCAGCATCATGTTGTGGGGGTGCTTTGCTGCAGGAGGGACTGGTGCACTTCATAAATTAGATGGCATCATGAGGTAGGAAAATTATGTGGATACATTGAAGCAACATCTCAAGACATCAGTCAGGAAGTTAAAACTTGGTCACAAATGGGTCTTCCAAATGAACAATGACCCCCAAGCATACTGCCAAAGTTTTGGCAAAATGGCTTAAGGACAACAAAGTAAAGGTATTGGAGTGGCCATCACAAAGTCCTGACCTCAATCCTATAGAAAATGTGGGGGCAGAACTGAAAAAGTGTGTGCGTGCAAGGAGGCCTACAAACCTGACTCAGTTACACCAGCTCTGTCAGGAGGAATGGGCCAAAATTCACCCAACTTATTGTGGGAAGCTTGTGGAAGGCTCCCCGAAAACGTTTGATCCAAGTTAAACAATTTAATAGGCAATGCTACCAAATACTAATTGAGTGTATGTAAACTTTTGACCCACTGGGAATGTGATGAAAGAAATGAAAGCTGAAATATATCATTCTCTATCTATTAGTCTAACATGTCACATTCATAAAATACATTTGTGATCCTAACTGACTTAAGACAGGGAATTTTTACTAGGATTAAATGTCAGGAATTGTGAAAAACTGAGTTGAAATGTATTTGGCTAAGGTGTATGTAAACTTCCGACTTCAACTCTACATGTGATATGAGTAATGTAAGATATGTAAACATGATTAAAGTTGCATTATTTAAAGTGACTAGTGATCCATTTATTAAAGTGTCCAGTGATTGGGTCTCAATGTAGACAGCAGCCTCTGAGTTAGTGATGGCTATTTAACAGTCTGATGGCCTTGAGATAGAAAAACAGCTATCTCTGTCCCAGCTTTGATGCATCTGTACTGACCTCGCCTTCTGGATAATAGCGGTGTGAACAGGCAGTGGCTCGAGTGGTTGGTTTCCTTGATGATCTTTTTGGCCTTCCTGTGACATCAGGTGCTGTAGGTGTCATGGAGGGCAGGTAGTTTGCCCCCGGTGATGCGTTGTGCAGACCGCACCACCCTCTAGTTAGCCTTGCGGTTGAGGGCGGTGCAGTTGCTGTACCAGGCTGTGATCTGTAAAATTTGTCAGGGTTTTGGGTGATGGGCTAAATTTCTTCAGCCTCCTGAGGTTGAAGAGGCGCTGTTGTGCCTTTTTCACAACACTGTCTGTGTGGATGGACCATTTCAGTTTGTCTGTGATGTGTACGCCCAGGAACTTAACTTTCCACCTTCTTCATTGCTGTCCCTTCGGCTTCTTCACCTGCTCGATCGTCTGAGACCAGCCACCCGGACAGCTGATGGAACTGGGTATGCACAACTGAAGAATTTCTGAAACGGTCTCAGGGAAGCTTATCTGGGTGCTCGTCGTCCTCACCAGGGTCTTGACCTGACTGCAGTTCAGCGTCGTAACCTTCGATGGCCACTGTCACGCTGGAGAAGTGTGCTCTTCACGGATTAATCCAGGTTTCAACTGTACCGGGAAGATTGCAAACAGCGTGTATGGCATCGTGTGAGCGAGCGGTTTGCTGATGTGAACAGAGTGCCCCATGGTGGGGTTATGGTATGGGCAGGCATAAGCTACGGACAATGAACACAATTGCATTTTATCGATGGCAATTTGAATGCACAGTGATACCGTGACGAGATCCTGAGGCCCATTATCGTTTGCCATTCATCCATCGCCTCATGTTTCAGCGTGATAATGCACAGCCCCATGTCGCAAGGATGTGTAATAGAGGTCGACCGATTATGAGTTAATACCGATTAATCTGACAATTTAAAAAAAATATATGTATATATATTTGTAATAATGACAATAACAACACTACTGAATGAACACTTGTATTTTAACTTAATGTAATACATAAATAAAATCTCTTTAGTCTCAAATAAATAATGAAACATGCTCAATTTGGTTTAAATAATGCAAAAACACAGTGTTGGAGAAGAAAGTAAAAGTGCAATATGTGCCATGTAAAAAAACTAACGTTTAAGTTCTTTGCTCAGAACATATGAAAGCTGGTTGTTCAATATTCCCAGTTAAGAAGTTTTAGGTTGTAGTTATTATAGGAATTATGACATGTCGACTATTTCTCTCTATACCATTTGTATTTCATATACCTTTGACTATTGGATGTTCTAATAGGCACTTTATTGCCAGCCTAATCTCAGGAGTTGATAGGCTTGAAGTCAAAAACAGCACTGTGCTTCAAGCATTGCTACGAGCTGCTGGCAAACGCAGTAAAGTTTGAATGAATGCTTACGAGCCTGCTGCTGCCTACCACCACTCAGTCAGACTGCTCTATCAAATATCAAATCATAGACGTAATTATAATATAGTAAACACACAGAAATACGAGCCTTTGGTCGTTAATATTGTCAAATCCGTAAACTATCATTTCAAAAACAAAAAGTTTATTCTTTCAGTGAAATACGGAACCGTTCCATATTTTATCGAACGGGTGGCAACCCTAAGTCTAAATATTGCTGTTACATTGCACAACCTTCAATGTTATGTCATAATTATGTAAAATTCTGGCAAATTAGTTTGCAACGAGCCAGGCGGCCCAAACTGTTGCATATACCCTGACTCTGTGTGCAATGAACGCAAGAGAAGTGACACAATTTCCCTAGTTAATATTGCCTTCTAACATGAATTTCTTTTAACTAAATATGCAGGTTTAAAAAAAATATACTTCTGTGTATTGATTTTAAGAAAGGCATTGATGTTTATGGTTAGGTACATTGAAACGATTGTGCATTTGTTAAATCATCACCCGTTTGGCGAAGTAGGCTGTGATTCGAGGATAAATTAATCAATCGACTATTAATCAATCGACCTCTAATGTATACACAATTCCTGGAAGCTGAAAATGTCCCAGTTCTTCCATGGCCTGCATACTCGCCAGACATGCCACCCATTGAGCATGTTTGGGATGCATTGGATCAACGTGTACGACAGCACGTTCCAATTCCTGCCGATATCCATAGACTTCGCACAGCCATTGAAGAGGAGTGGGACAACATTCCACAGGCCACAATCAACAGCCTGATCAACTATGCGAAGGAGATGTGTCGCGGCCCAAACCGATCAATGAGGCTAATGGAGGTCACGCCAGATACTGACTCGTTTTCTGATCCACGTCCCTACCTTTTTTAAGGTATCGGTGACCAACCGATGCATGTTTTCCCATTCATGTGAAATCCATAGATTAGGGCCTAATGAATTTATTTCAATCGACTGATTTCCTTATTCCTTATATGAACTGTAACTCAGTAAAATCAATGTCAAGGATTCACCAGAAACAATCCATCTTCATTTTGTTATGTGGTTCAAATTGCACTCATATCCAATTCTCTGTGCAGGTATCCTATGTGATTAGGGATGAGGTGGAGAAGTATAACCGCAATGGGGTGAACGCCCTGCAGCTCGACCCGGCCTTGAACCGCCTCTTCACAGCTGGCCGAGACTCCATCATTAGGATATGGAGCGTCAACCAGCACAAGGTAACCTGTCCGTCACCTACACACTTAACCTGGCAGGATGCCATCCTATCTTGACCCTTTGAACCCTTTCACTCTAGGTCACACTGTGATAGTTTCCACTAAATAACACAGCCACAAAGTCAGATTCCACAGCCATAAAGTCAAAATGTGTTGATTGCTTGCATCCTATCACTTTTCAACTGTATTGGAGGAGAGGCTCCAAGGTCCCGCCCCTCTGACTTTCTTCTCCAATATGGGGGAGATGTGAGCTGTCAAGTAAAGAAAAATTGAGAAAGAGCTGATATGTCAGATGTATAGATGTACAGACCCAATATCCATGGTCAATGTTCGAATGAAAAGCGGCAAGCTTTTTGTTGTGCTGTTATTGTAATTGATTGTCATAGAATACTTGCATAAACCCAATGATATTGCAGCATAAGTCTTATTTATTGCAGCAGGACCCGTACATTGCATCGATGGAACACCACACGGACTGGGTCAATGACATCGTCCTCTGTTGCAATGGGAAGACATGTGAGTCAGTGTGACGTGTTAAGCCAGAGTTTAAGTTCTCTAAGAAATTCTCTGAGAACAGTGTCGAACAGAGCCCTACCCGTCAGAATGGATAGCCTATGTTTTTTATTATTAAAGAATGATCACTGAAACACAACTACATTTTAGGACATATCCATCACATGCAAATTGGCAAAACCGTTTTATGGATATTTGCTTGTATAGTGCCTACAGAATGGATTCACACCCCTTGACTTTCCACATTTTCTTTGTTACAAAGTGGGATTTAAATGGATCAAATTGTCATTTTTTGTTAACGATCTACACAAAATACTCTGTCAAAGTAGAAGAAAAAAAATCAATAATATATTTTTGATTAAAGGTATTCAACCCCCTGAGTCAATACATGTTAGAATCACCTTTGGCAGCGATTACAGCTGTGAGTCTTTCTGGGTAAGTCTCTTAAGAACATTGCAAACCTGTATTGTATAATATTTGCCAATTATTATTTTTTAAACTCTTCAAGCTCTGTCAAGTTGGTTGTTGATCATTGCTAGTCAGCCATTTTCAAGTTTTGCCATAGATGTTCAAGCCAATTTAAGTAAACTGTAACTAGGCCACTAAGGAACATTCAATGTTGTCTTGGTAAGCAGCTCTAGTGTATATTTAGTCTTGAGTTTTAGGTTATTGTCCTGCTAAACGGTGGATTTGTCTCCCAGTGTCTGTTGGAAAGCAGACTGAACCAGGTTTTCCTCTAGGACTTTGCCTATGCAAAGTCCTTATCCAAAGAAACTCCCTAGTATACCCATAACATGAACAAAATATAAACGCAACATGTGTTGGTCCCATGTTTCATGAAGTGAAATAAAAGATCCCCCAAATGTTCCATCAGCACAAAAAGCTTATTTCTCTAAAATGTTGTGCACAAATGTGTTAACATCCCTGTTAGTGAGCATTTCTCTTTTGGCAAGAAAATCCATCCAGGTGTGGCATATCAAGAAGCTGATTAAACTTCATAATCATTGCACAGGTGCACCTTGTGCTGGGGACAATAAAATGCAACTCTAAAATGTTTTGTCACACAACACAATAGATGTCTCCAGTTTTGAGGGAGCTTGCAATTGGCATGCTGACTGCAGAAATGTCCACCAGAGCTGTTGCCAGAGAATTTAATGTTTATCTACCATAAGCCGCCGCCAAAATCGTTTTAGAGAATTTGGCAGTACGTCCAACCAGCCTCACAACCGCAGACCATGTGTAACCAGGCCAGCCCAGGACCTCCACATCTAACTTCTTCACCTGTGGGATTGTCTGAGACCAGCCACCCGGGCAGCTGATGAAACTGAGGAGTATTTCTGTCTGAAATAAAGCCCTTTTTGTGAGGATAAGCTCATTCTGATTGGCTCGGCCTGGCTCCCCAGTGGTTGGCCATGCACCTTCCAAAGTGTCATTTATAACTTCACCACGATCAAAGGGATATTCAATATCTGCTTTTTTTTCCCTTCCCATCTACCAATAGGTGCCCTTTGCGAAGCATTGGAAAACCTCACTGGTGTGTGTAGTTGAATCTTTGTTTGAAATTCACTGCTTGACTGAGGGTCCCACATAATTATGTGTGGGGTACAGCGATGGGGTAGTCATTCAAAAATCCTAAAGTTATTTAGGCTTGCCATAACAGAGGTTGAATACTTATTGACTCAAGACATTCCAGCTTTTATTTTTTATTAATTTCTGAGAACATAATTCCACTTTGAGATTATGGGGTATTGTGTGTAGATCAGTGACACAAAATCGAAATTTAATCCATTTCAAATTCAGGTTGTAACACAACAAAATGTGTAAGTCAGGTGGTGTGAGTACTTTTTGAAGGCACTGTATATATTTTGAATATTTTGCAGTCTGGTACAGTTTAGCCTGCAAGCCATTTTTATAAATAAATTGTCATCTTGTCGCTTTTTAAAGCCATATTACCTTTTCCTATTGATCCTGTGTCTGAATAATCTCACTCTGTATTCCAGTGATATCTGCTTCCTCAGACACCACAGTGAAAGTCTGGAATGCGCATAAGGGATTCTGTATGTCCACATTGCGAACACACAAGGTAAGCAATGCCATACTGTATACTGATAGCTCCAAAATACCACACCTCTTATCCCATTTCAAGTGTCATCACAAAGGCCTGAATGCTATCTTGAGATAAGTACCCATAACTTCCGTGTTCATACATCTTCGTTTGAGATAAATGCATATTTACATATTTTACATTTTTAGTCATTTAGCAGACGCTCTTATCCAGAGCGACTTACAGTAGTGAATGCATACATTTCATGCATTTCTTTTCCTGTACTTTAAAGCGAAAGTTACGATACAACTTTATTTCTCTACAGCTGCATTAGATTTAGCATGCACATTTCAAGATGCGTGCTTTAGCCTAATTAGAACCAAAATCTAATTTTAAAAGCACTGAGACTTGGCATCAAAACCCTATGGTTTTGTCTGTACCAGGACTATGTCAAAGCCTTAGCCTATGCCAAGGACAAGGAGTTGGTGGCCTCAGCTGGGCTGGACAGACAGATCTTCCTATGGGACGTCAACACACTAACAGCACTGACTGCCTCCAATAACACCGTCACCAGTGAGTATGCTCTCTCATCTGGATCATGTTCATTCAGCACCAAACTGAAAAAAAGGACTAACCGGGGGGGAGGGATTACCTGGACTCCAATAAGAAATACTAATTTTATTTTCCTCTTGCAAAATGTTTTCAAATGTTTTCTGTTGCATGCCCTAATGAACATAACTCAGCTACCATGTCATAGGCACACCCTGGACCGAGTATTTTAAATGTTCACTGGACTACTTGAAATGTACTGTACAGATCTAGATAGATGTACTGTATATCTGGAGGAATCGCTCGTTGAAGACGATATCTGTGTTCGAATACTCATACTAACATACTATTTGTGACGTAAATTGAGTTTGTAGTAGGCTTATTTGTCATAGTAATCGATATAGTACGTATGCCAAAAGTTTCCAGATGTCCTACTAAATTCACAAAAATACAAAGTATACAGGCAGTAGACACTATTTCCGTGCATAATGCAGTTCTTCAAAAATGGGCGTGGCTTCACAACATTTTCAGATTTGAAGATGCAGCCGAAGTCCGATGAGAGCGGATACAAATTAATTGCTTTAACTAATTATGACAAATGTTAAGAAAATGTTGAGCAATATAATAAAGTAAGGCCTTTTCAAATAACTTACATTACACCTTATGTTGGCTGACAATTTGTTAGCCACGCTAGCCTTACAAACAGCATATCATTACAGCAGTTGCTTGTATGTACCGTTATGTTAGCTACTAATACATAAAACTTGCCAGTATATAAACTATATACTATCTAACTACCCAACGTTTATTGACTTCATTATTCACGTCATTCTTAGCTAAGTGGTATAGTCGTTGTGCGTTCTTAGTGGACATTGTTAATGAAGTTGTAAGATGTCTAGCTAGTATATACGCATTAAGTATGTAGTATACAGTATGTTAGTATGGGTATTCGAACACAGCTAATGTCTTCAAGTACACATCAATTTGAATGATGGCCATGGGTATCTTTACCGGTCTTTAAGTGCCACTGACTGACCAGAAGTCTGTTGAGACAGACCTGAGTGTTGTAACTATGCTGTTGTTGTCTTCTTCTCCCAGCCTCCTCACTGAGTGGGAACAAAGACTCCATCTACAGTCTGGCTATGAATCAGATGGGCACCGTCGTCGTGTCTGGGTCCACTGAAAAGGTGGGTTCTTAAATCACACTTGTATTGATATATTCTTAATGTTTCCAGTGGTGTGATGACATTTGGTATAATACTTCCAGCTAACTGAAGCTGATTTATTTTACTGCCATTTTCTAAAGTGAGATGTGTTTAAAGGTTCAAAGCAGCCATTTTATCTCAATAACAAATAATTTATGGGTAACAATTAAGTACCTCACTGTGATTGTTCAATTAAAATGGTCAAAAATCTAACAGAAATTGGTTCTTAGCAAAGAGCAATTTCTGGGAGTGGTCTGAGTGGGGAGGGGAAAACTAGCTGTTATTGGCCGAGGGGAACTCTCTTTCTCATTGGTCTATTAACTAAATTACCGCCTGGTGATATCACCAGGCAGTCCAAAACTCCATCCAGCTGAAATTTCAGGTGGTCTTTTCAAACAGTTTTTGTTGGTGGCACACACCATGAACGAGTGTGCCACCAACAAAAATGCAGACCTCTGCATGTAAGAGTGCCACCAACAAAAACCTTAACCTATGTTTTTACATTTTTTGGTTTGGCAATTCGAAATTAACTATGTTTTTTTCCTATATACCTCATAAAGAGTGAATGTGTCCTTTTTAAAGGTACTGAGAGTTTGGGATCCTCGAACTTGTGCCAAACTGATGAAGTTGAAAGGCCACACAGACAACGTCAAATCATTACTGCTAAACAGGGATGGCACTCAGGTAAGGATGGCCCTTACAAATCTCATCTTGTCGCTCACCTTTAAAAATGTCAGCCACTGGTACTCTTTTGTGGAAGCCTTATTTTTCATATAGGGACGAAGAGGACTTGACATGTTTTTTAAATACCTTTTGGAGGATTTCTGGAATCAGCAGGGAATAAACTGCGAGGGAAGCCTCCAACCTGAAATTTTCAACTGGGATTTCGCATTCCTAATGTTACAGCTCTCTTTTCTCGCCCAGTGTCTCTCGGGCAGCTCAGACGGGACCATCCGGTTGTGGTCGCTGGGGCAGCAGCGGTGCATCGCCACCTACCGGGTGCACGATGAGGGCGTATGGGCCCTACAGGTCAACGAGGCCTTCACGCACGTCTACTCTGGTGGCCGCGACCGCAAGATCTACTGCACCGACCTGAGGAACCCAGAGCTCCGCATGCTCATCTGTGAGGAGAAGGCCCCCGTCCTCAAGGTGAGAGGGGTGTGGTTATTGGGATACTCTGAGCAGAGGGCATGCTGGGAAATGTAGTTGTAAAGTGTCTAACTTGTAGATATTAGGCCTGGATGTTTATTGGACTTAAGTATTTTGAGCCATATACAGTCCAGTCGTAATGTTACAATGTTTTTTCTTGTCTCAGCCTTAAAGGCCCAGTGCAGTCCAAAACGTATTTTCCTGTGTTTTATATATATTTACACACTGAGGTTGGAATAATACTGTGCAATTGTGAAAGTGATGATAATGCCCTTTTAGTGTAACATGCTGACCAAACCGAACACGTCGTATGCGCGAGCTTCGCAAAATGAATGTAGAAATCCATGTTATTCAATTATTGCACCCGCACTGCTCGCGTGCGCCAACGAGCGTCTGCGTTGCCAAGGGCTAAAATAGAAGTCATTCCTATTTCTGGCGCAGATCACGCTGCAAGTCCTGCTTCTCCCATCTCATTGGTTTATAGAAGCAGGTACCCACGTGCCATCTTCTCATTGGTTATACCCACGTGGGTGATTGAAAGACGAAATGTTTTGGTGGTTGTCGTGGTAATATTATGAAAGTGTAGATGCCAATCACCATATAAGTTCAAAGATGAAAAGGCCTGGAAGGAGGAGAGATGACTACAAACGATTCGGTTGACCGTTTTATGTGTGGATTAAAATTGTCGGGGTAGAGGACCTTGTGCATTTCAGGTAAAATAACAACTCAATGTTTATATCCCAGGACAAATTAGCTAGCAACAGCAAGCTAGCTAAATAGGACAAATTAGCTAGCAAGTGCAAGCTAACTAGCTAAATTGCCATACATGTTAAATGCTTTTCGACCTGTCCCCAAATTAATCTCATTGGTTCAGTGTTTGTATGCACGATAGCGCACGATGGCGCACACGCGCAGCCGGTTTGGGTTCCGTGTAAGAGATGTTTGAAAAGACCACCTGAAATGTCAGCCTGTTTTGGTAGGATGGAGTTTTGGCCTGCCTGGTGACATCACCAAAATTCTTGCTTGAGAAATTGCTCTTTGCTAAGAAGCTATTTTTTTTACATTTTTTTTAAACATAGTAAGGTACTAAATTGTTACCAAGAAATGATTTGATATTGAGATAAAATAGTCTGCATTGGACCTTTAAGTGAAGGCTGCTCTGTGTCTCCCTGGTTCAGATGGAGCTGGACCGCTCAGCTGACCCCCCCACGGCCCTCTGGGTCTCCACCACCAAGTCCACTGTCAACAAATGGGTAAGCATCATAGCTGGAGTGGAACAGCAGGGGTTTTATATGAGTAATTGATATGTTAATATTACATGGAAGTAGAATTATACTGGATATAACACAGTAGAAACAAAGAATTCCGTATAGCCTGTGGGTCTCTTTTAAGAGAACCTTGTGTCTGTATACTTTTAATGCAATGTTCACTCCCTGATTTATGTTTCCTGTCATGATTCATTGCAGTCTCTGAAGGGCATTCACAATTTCCGAGCATCTGGAGATTACGACAACGACTGCACTACTCCCCTGACGCCTCTCTGCACACAGCCCGAGCAGGTTGTTAAAGGTAAACAGTTAACTTCATAAGTCTCCCAGTCTTTGCATTGCAAATTCTGGTATTTAGAATATAATAGATACATTATGAACACATGCTCTTTCCATGACAGACTGACCCGGTGAATCCAGGTGAAAGCTGTGATCCCTTATTGACTTGTTAAATCCACTTCAGTCAGTTTAGGGGAGGAGACAGGTTAAAGAAGGATTTTTAAGCCCTGAAGCAATTGAGACATGGATTGTCTATGTGTGCCATTCAGGGGGTGAATGGGCAAGACAAAAGATTTCAGTGCCTTTGAACGGGGTATGGTAGTAGGTGCCAGGCGCTGTGGTTTGTGGCAAGAACTGCAATGCTTCTGGGTTTTTCACGCTCAACCGTTTCCTGTGTGTATCAAGCATGGTCCACAACCCAAAGGACATCCATCCAACTTGACACAACTGTGGGAAGCATTGGGATCAACATGGGCCAGCATCCCTGTGGAATGCATTTGACACCTTGTAGAGTCCATGTCCCAATGAATTGAGGCTATTCTAAGGGAAATGTGGGGAGTGCAATTCAATATTAGGAAGGTGTTCTTAATGTTTTGTACACTGTACGTTCTAGGCCTAAATGGGTGTTGTGTGTATTTCTGTCCACTAGGCGGAGCCAGCATTATTCAGTGCCACATTCTGAACGACAAGAGACATATACTAACCAAAGATACCAACAACAACGTTGCATACTGGGATATTTTAAAGGTGCGTGCCCATTGCCTTTTGTGTTTTACATTTGGGTTTTCTGCCGTCATCCGTCTCTCTGCCATCTTCCATCTCTCTGCCATCTCTCCATCGTTTGCCATATCGTTTGATTGAATACCTCTTGTCCTCATTCAGGCGTGTAAAGGGGAAGACCTGGGAAAGATGGAGTTCGACGAAGAGATTAAAAAGAGGTTTAAAATGGTGTATGTGCCAAACTGGTTCTCTGTGGATCTTAAGACTGGGGTAAGATGATCCTGCCTTCTTTTTTTACATTGTAAAGCTTTGGACAGTAATAGCAATAGGTAGGACAGTGATTTGCCTTCATTTTAATGCACATATTTCGTTGGGTAGATGTTGACCATCACGCTGGATGAGAGTGACTGCTTTGCTGCGTGGGTGTCGGCCAAGGATGCAGGCTTCTCCAGTCCTGATGGGGCTGATCCCAAATGTGAGCGCTTTTAAAATAAAATGTACTGCCTTGCAAGATCAACTGGACTTTATACCCACACAAAGTGAATATGGTCCCATATGTGCAGTACCGTCCGTATAGTGTTGTCTTCTCTTCTAGTGAACCTGGGGGGACTGCTGCTGCAGGCCTTACTGGAGTATTGGCCCCGGACACACGTCAACCCTATGGATGAAGAAACCCAGATGAACCACGGTGCGCTGTTACACACACACACACACACAGTTGCAAGAAAGGCATTTCACTGTACTTGTGCATGTGACATTAACACTTGAAAAACACACTTACATATACTACTGTAATAATATAATGTATATAATAATAATATCAAGTATAATGCAGGCAGCCTTTGATATTCTTCTGACGTTATTGAGTTTAATTAAAACTATCAGTGTGTGTGTGTGTGTGTGTGTGTTTCTGTCTTCAGTGAACGGGGAGCATGAGAGCAGGATACAGAAAGGTAATGGCTACTTCCATGTTCCCCCTCACACGCCAGTCATCTTTGGAGAGGCAGGGGGAAGGACCTTGTTCAGGTAAAATACACAGCATTACTTACAGTACATGAAATATGAACATTTTCCATCCATGCTGCTGTTGAAGTCTGCTAAACCGCCCTGTGATAGTCGGACATGGTTGGGAATAGTATTGGTTTTCGTTGAAATACTGTGCCGAGCGGCACTCAATCAAGCTTTTGCCGGTGTAATGGAACCAATGGAATAGTTCCAGAAGTGCAAACCCCACCCATCCGGCCCTCTCTTTCTCTAGGTTATTGTGTCGAGACTCAGGTGGTGAAACTGAGTCCATGTTGCTCAACGAGACCGTGCCACAGTGGGTCATCGACATCACCGTGGATGTGAGCTCTCGACTTATTATTAATGATAAATATTTTATATGTACACTCCCAGTCAAAAAGTTTGGATACACCTACTCATTCAAGGGTTTTTCTTTATTTTTACTATTTTCTGCATTGTACAATAATATTGAAGACATCAAAACTATGAAATAACACATACGGAATTATGTAGTAAACAAAAAAGTGTTAAGTAAATTAAAATATATTTTATATTTGAAATTCTTCAAAGTAGCCAACCATTGCCTTGATGACAGCTTTGCACACTCCTCCATGACTGGTACTGTATATGTATCTTTTAACATTACAGTATTATAGCTAATTTTGTAGTGTTGATACAATATGATTCTCATGTATGATTCTTCCCTGTGATTTAGAAAAACATGCCCAAATTCAACAAAATCCCATTCTACCTCCAGCCTCATTCTTCCTCTGGTGCAAAAACCTTAAAGAAGTAAGTACAACATTTTAAACTGACAATCTGTTTTTCTGTTCCTATTATTGTTCTTTGTTCATCCTTCCCTGCAAAACATATTTTCCTATTGGTATCATTCACTTGATCTATTTATCTCAACCGTTCGATGTTCTAAGCTTGCAGTTATATTCCAACGTTGTGGTTCTTCCGTAGGGACCGTCTGTCTGCCAGCGACATGCTCCAGGTAAGGAAGGTGATGGAACACGTATACGAGAAGATCATCAACCTGGACAACGAGTCTCAGACGGGGGCCTCGGGGAACAACGACAAGCCCAGCGAGCAGCAGCAGAAGGAGGAGGAGGACGTGGCCGTGCTGGCCGAGGAGAAGATTGAGCTGCTCTGTCAGGACCAGGTACTGTACAGCATACTGTACAAAAACCCTACCTCTTCAAAAGAGTATCTTAAACAATCCCCCCCCTTTTCTAGCTCTGACTTTGCTGATAGCTACTTTATTGAGGAAAAATGTACTTACTATGCCTGTGATATGTAGTTGTCCCACCTAGCTATTTTCAGATGACTACACTAACTGTAAGTCCACTCTGGATAAGAGCGTCTGCTAAATGACTCAAATGTATTAATATATGTTACCACTTTTCGTTGTTTGTAGGTATTGGATCCCAACATGGACCTGCGGACGGTCAAGCATTTTATCTGGAAGAGCGGCGGAGACCTAACCCTTCACTATCGGCAGAAGTCCACGTGAGGTCACCGGTGTCTTCTTGTGCTATCCTGACCTCCTCCTCCTTCCTCTGGCACAAAACATGGACTGTTCAAACTCATCCAACCAGATCCATGTGTTAGTAACACAAACCTGTGCTCAACGACTCCTTGTTAGAGCCTTATAACCCCTCAAAGCATTTGTTTGGTCTGTAGCCAGAGTGTCACACAATAATCACTGTTCTCCAATCAGCCAGAACACACAAGGAGAAAGGAAGGTAACTATTGTTACTGTGTACAGTGAATGGACTGAAGACATTTCCAGGGCATTTTAAGGTTCTTTGTTATTTAGGTTTTATTTCATGACGTTTCCTTGCTTCCTTTTTGTTAATTTTTTTCCTTTTTTGTAAGTAAGCTTTTTATTGACATGCCCATCTTCCGAGAGAGAAGGCGTGACGACCAGCTTGAGAAAGTCACTATGCTTGGGGGTTCACTTTGTGACATGAGTATGTTTTAGTTTCTGTTGGGGTCCCCCCCATACATTCCTAGAACATGCTTGTTTTCGACCACCTATCACCACCCTTCATCCTCGTCCATGGTTAGGAAAGGGTTTGTTGAGGAACATTTTCTGGATAGTCAGGCGACCATTCAAACCAATCAAAGACTTGACAGAATGTAAAGACATGACGATGTTTATTGTGTGGCTTGTGTGATATTCCTCAGTTACCTTAGTTTGGCAACTGGCTGATGTATTGAAAGCTGCTGGGTGAAGCTTCTCTCACCAAATGGACACATACAAGTACACATTCCCCATACTATCTCTTTAGCGAACACTGTTATTAAATTACTGAACCCATCTTTCTTTTTGTAAATAGACTGTCATATTTTATAGGCAACTTGGCACAAGTTGTACTTCTGATCATCAGGAACATTATATTTTCTTTTTTTAGCAAAACCTATGTTATTTTCAAAAGGGTGCTTTCTCATGTAAAAAAAATATCATTAAAATCACAAATGTCAAGAAGCAACAGGTATGTACAATTTAAAGGACCCACTGAATCAGGATGTTTATAGGCTACTGTACTGTATTTGAGAGCAAAGCTAAATTGTTGTCATTGGCATTACCCATGACAGTCTGCTGCTAAATCGGCCTATATCCATTATACACTGACAAAGTTTATGGGGGGATATTCTTGAGGAAAGTGGAGGGAATCACAAAACTTTTTTTTTTCTTTTTTTTATGCCAACGAAATGAAGACTGTGCTCTCAAACACCAACAATGTGAATTGCACAGTGTTATAGCAAATGTATTATAATAAAGAATTTATTTGGTTTTAATCCTAAAGAAACTTTGGTTGTTGAATAATCTCTACATTAAAAAAAGCTACTAAAGAATTATATGCCTCTGTATCCACAACCGCTTATGCTCCCAAGTGCTGATTGTAATTTAATATATATTGTGGGTGCATAAGCGCTTAATCAATTAGCCAACATGACAATGAGAATAACATGCTTTTGAATTTCAGAGAAAGATGAATTGCATTGATCAGAGACTTAAGATCAGAAATCACATTGCCGAATTCCAGGACACAAAAGGCTACAACTTGCAATGTGGAATGTGATATTTGTCATGGAATACAAATGCTGCTGGAAGCAGGAGTGCAGTTGTCATGGTCTGAGCTCTGTCATCTGTGGGTCTGTACATCTGCAAGTATGTGTAAATGCTCAACTATACAGTATGTGTGTGTGTATATATATATAAGACATTTTTTGCAATTGTATAGTCATCCCTGAAGCTCTCTTGATCTATATCTCTCCAGATTGTTTCCAGGGAGCCCATCAGGGATCATCAACTAGAATCAGCCACGGGACTATTTATTTCTTGAATGGATGGTCAGGGGACCTGAACATAATTACAAATACTTTGTAGACTGCAAATTGACAGCAAGAAGCCCAAACGGATATAATATTTGAATTTGGGGGCACGGCCGCCAGTTGGGGAACCCTGCATGGTTAGAGCTGACCAATTATTTATACACTGCTCAAAAAAATAAAGGGAACACTTAATCAACACAATGTAACTCCAAGTCAATCACACTTATGTGAAATCAAACGGTCCACTTAGGAAGCAACACTGATTGACAACACTGATAGACAACAGGTGGAAATTATAGGCAATTAGCAAGACACCCCCAATAAAGGAGTGGTTCTGCAGGTGGTGACCACAGACCACTTCTCAGTTCCTATGCTTCCTGGCTGATGTTTTGGTCACTGGTGAATGCTGGCGGTGCTTTCACTCTAGTGGTAGCATGAGACGGAGTCTACAACCCACACAAGTGGCTCAGGTAGTGCAGCTCATCCAGGATGGCACATTAATGCGAGCTGTGGCAAGAAGGTTTGCTGTGTCTGTCAGCGTAGTGTCCAGAGCATGGAGGCGCTACCAGGAGACATGGAGGAGGCCGTAGGAGGGCAACAACCCAGCAGCAGGACTGCTACCTCCGCCTTTGTGCAAGGAGGAGCAGGAGGAGCACTGCCAGAGCCCTGCAAAATGACCTCCAGCAGGCCACAAATGTGCATGTGTCTGCTCAAACGGTCAGAAACAGACTCCAGGAGGGTGGTATGAGGGCTCGACGTCCACAGGTGGGGGTTGTGCTTACAGCCCAACATCGTGCAGGACGTTTGGCATTTGCCAGAGAACACCAAGATTGGCAAATTCGCCACTGGCACCCTGTGCTCTTCACAGATGAAAGCAGGTTCAAACTGAGCACATGTGACAGACGTGACAGAGTCTGGAGACGCCGTGGAGAACGTTCTGCTGCCTGCAACATCCTCCAGCATGACCGGTTTGGCGGTGGGTAAGTCATGGTGTGGGGTGGCATTTCTTTGGGGGGCCGCACAGCCCTCCATATGCTCGCCAGAGGTAGCCTGACTGCCATTAGGTACCGAGATGAGATCCTCAGACCCCTTGTGAGACCATATGCTGGTGCGGTTGTCCCTGGGTTCCTCCTAATGCAAGACAATGCTAGACCTCATGTGGCTGGAGTGTGTCAGCAGTTCCTGCAAGAGGAAGGCATTGATGCTATGGACTGGCCCGCCCGTTCCCCAGACCTGAATCCAATTGAGCACATCTGGGAGATCATGTATCGCTCCATCCACCAACGCCACGTTGCACCACAGACTGTCCAGGAGTTGGCAGATGCTTTAGTCCAGGTCTGGGAGGAGATCCCTCAGGAGACCATCCGCCACCTCATCAGGAGCATGCCCAGGCATTGTAGGGAGGTCATACAGGCACGTGGAGGCCACACATACTACTGAGCCTCATTTTGACTTGTTTTAAAGACATTACATCAAAGTTGGATCAGCCTGTGGTGTGGTTTTTCACTTTAATTTTGAGTGTGACTCCAAATCCAGACCTCCATGGGTTGATAAATTGGATTTCCATTGATTATTTTTGTGTGATTTTGTTGTCAGCACATTCAACTATGTAAAGAAAAAAGTATTTAATAAGATTATTTCATTCATTCAGATATAGGATGTGTTATTTTAGTGGGAAGCTGTTTAGAAGCCAACATGGCTCCATCTTGGCACTCCCCATCAATGTGGAAAATATTTTGGAAGCTATAGAAATCCGTTTTTTAACGTCTACATTTGTTTTTGCCATGTTTATTCTATTACAGACATCTTAATAGGCTTGGGCGGTATACCGTATACCAGGGGTATTTGGAAAAAGCCACAGGAGGGTTTTTCTATACTATAAATACCATCAAAACTATCATTTAGAAGTTTTTCAATAAATGTGAATATTTTTTTGCAATATTTTTAGTTATTACCTGCAATCAACTTGTGCAATACCTTAGAAGATTAAGAAGATTGCGTTCATTTCATTTGTCAAATTATTTTAAACTATTACGTATACCGTAGTTCCCCAGAACAGTTGAGCCGGTAATGTGTTTGTTTGTAAATAGCACAATAAGAGAGAGCAAGCTGGTGAGGCCATAGCGTTCTATATCTATCGGCAAGTCTGTTGTGTGTCGCACGAGTTGGAGTTACACTTGTATGCAATACACTACTAAATGTTTGCCATCAGATATCTTATAATTGCTTTCTTCCAGAAGTCAAAGAGCTCTGGATGAGGTATCTGTACAGCTGTCATTTTTTTTTGTGCTTCCTACTAGCGTTTAGCTTTTTTTGTCTCCGTTCTTTTCCCATCTGGTCCGTGTACACATGCAGGCTTTTCTGAAGAAAGAGCAGCATCACAACTTTGTTCATTTGCACAATTTCTCTCATTCACTGTCGCTTATAAATGTCAACACTCACCGAAAATAACATTTGGTAGCTACTAGCTATGCTTGTATAACTTTATGAGCTGGATTTGCTTGTCTTTGCAATTAGTTTATGTCCGTTCTTGCTCGTTAGCCTTTAGCCAACAGCATCTGTGATTTTTCTTTTAGTTAGTGCTAATTTTGTTAGCACTCTTGTAATAGAGGCCCAATGGGCTTTTCTCGCACCCCTTATGTGCTTTGCTGGTAATACCATAAATCCCGGTATGACAATATGAACATCTGGATACCGCCCAAGCCTGCACCTTAATGCATACTTTTAAATTGTATTATGTGAGATAAACATAAAGATTGTAGTAAACTATTTTTGAAAGTTCTAGTTTTACTGTCCCCACTACACCAAAAAATACAAAGATACATTTAATTGAAATACTGCAGAATTCCATTTATTCCCATGGAGGACTGCTTCTTCTTGGGAGTGGCAATATGGCCGATCGGTGGCTTCAAAGACTCTCACTGGCCAATACATAGCAGTACGATCCAGGGTTTAAATACATCACTGGATTTGACCCCCCAGAAGATACTGCAGTCATCCCCATCAGGGACCCAGGCAGAGAAATCCCCGCCTGTCTCAGGTTCGATACTATACAGCCCTCTCTGTCCCTTCTAGGTCCACCCAGCAGCCACCTCAACCACTTTGATGTTTATGTTATGTGAAGATTTTTCGCGATTTTTGCTGTTATCAAAACTGCAGGGCGGAAATCTCTGGGCACTCCCAACAAGTAGTGGTCCAAGCGGTTGAATTACAGCAAAAAAATAATCCGCAGAAAACTCCGCCCATCTCTCATTCCCTGTCGTGGACTGGCGGAATTTAAGATCACTCAATAGTAAACTGGTTACCATGGACTTTAGCTTGTCACTCAGTATACATGAGGACATGATTATTTTGTTGGAATAGTAGGTAATAGGAAGCTACCTCTATCAAGGTGGTATCAGCAATTCATTTAGGGAACAAGAAGGGAGTTTACAGGCTAATTATTTGAATCCTTTGAACAGTCAGCATCCGTGCACTTACAATGGCTCCAAGGAAGAATTTCAGAAACCAAGCCAAAAAAGGTCGGTAACCTTCCCTATGCTAACTAGCTAACAGCATAGCTCGTACGCTAAATGATTGTGCAAGTCTAGCTAGTTAAATATTGATTTGCCAGTTATGCAACTGCACGATCACCAGTCAAAGAATAATGTATTTGATAATGTTCTTTCCTCGAGCCAATTGTGCAGAATCAATTTTAAAACGCTACAATGTAGCAACTAGGTAATGTTACAATGTAGCCCCGCTGCTAACGTTCACTGTTGTCCACTGTGTCCGCGGGTTAGTTAATGTCTTCAGTACATTTAGAAGGGAGTTTATATGTTTAGCTATTTGTCTTCTGTTGTTGGTTTAGGCTTCGTGTTTCTCTCTTCTCAAATGATGATGAATGTGAATGATGCTGCTATGTTGGCCTGTGGGGAATGGCCATCAAATTATTCCATATTCCCAGTGCACACCATGTCATTCATCCAGACCATCCCTGGGCACGCATATCTGGTTAAAAAAACCCGTCTAACTGTTTCATGGATTTTGTGTCATTTAAAAGGTTGCATAACATTTTTCACACTAATAATCTACTCTTAAATTATCTTAGAATAAGAGTGTCTTAATTGAGGACTGAGTCTAAACTAGTGAAAAGTGTCCTGTGTTGTGACTGGTGGATAATAGTTACTTATAACAAGGAACTGTCAATGCATGGATTTTAATTGTGTTTTCATTGCACAAACTGGCTTAGTTTATAGCAAGTATTTCCCACTATAAGTGGGTTTCAATCAGAAGTGCAAAGACATGGGAAGTTGTCTGTTGCACTGCAGTGCACGGGATGCTATTATAAAAAGTCAACATGCACTGTGATTGTAATATCTGATTGGAAGGCATAGCCTACTAATGCTTGGCCCTGTTTGCAGTGCTGTGACCTCAATGGGTTGTTTGTGCTGGTATTGGGAAAGAGACACTGAATCTACAGTAGGGTGTCACAACTGCCAAGGCAACATCAACCACAGACAAATGTTGCAGGCGTGCGTATGTCTGACAGTTGTTCATCTTCATGGTCCATGCCCTGTAACATCCTTTGTTAGACAGATTGTTGCCGAACCCTTTGGCTGCCATTTATGGACCTACTACTCTGATGCACTCGCCTATTGAAAAAGTTGATGATGATTATTTGGTTAACACAAATTATGATTAGTCGATAACCTTTATATTTTTTATAAACACATGAAGATTAGCCAATGGCCTTAGAGGAAGTCATTATAGTCTTCTGTCATGATGGCTGAAATACACTGAGTGTACCAAATGTCAGGAACTCTTTCCATGACATGGACTAACCAGGTGAAAGCTATGATCCCTTATTGATGTCACTTGTTAAATCCACTTCAATCAGTGTAGATGAAGTGGAGGAGACAGGTTAAAGAAGGATTTTTTTAAAAGCTTTGAGACATGCATTGTGTACGTGTGCCATTCAGAGGGTGAATGGGCAAGACAAAATATTGAAGTGCCTTTGGTATGGTAGTAGGTTGAGTTCCCTTGGGTATGGTAGTAGGTGCCAGGCTCGTGTGTCAAGAGCTGCAATGCTGCTGGGTTTTTCCATGCTCAACAGTTTCCCGCGTCTATCAAGAATGGTCCACCACCCAAAGGACATCTTGACAACTATGGGCATCATTGGAGTCAACATGGGACAGAATCCCATATACGCCTCTACAACCACAGCTAATGATGTCACTGAAACCCTTAACAAAGAGTTACAGTCTGTTTTGGAATGGGTGGCCAGTAATAAAACTGGTCCTGAACATCTCTAAAACTAAGAGCATTGTATTTGGTGCAAGTCATTCCCTAAGTTCTAGACCTCAGCTGAATCTGGTAATGAATGATGTGGCTGTTGAACAAGTTGAGGAGACTAAATAACTTGGTGTTACCTTAGATTGTAAACTTTCATGGTCAAAACGTATAGATTCAATGGTTGTAAAGCTGGGGAGAGGTCTGGCTGTAATAAAGAGATGTTCTGCTTTTTTGACACCACACTCCAAAAATCAAGTCCTGCAGGGTCTAGTTTTGTCTTATCTTGATTATTGTCCAGTCATGTGCAAACAAAGACTTAGTTAAGCTGCAGCTGGCCCAGAACAGAGCAGCACATTTTGCTCTTCATTGTAATCAGAGGGCTGATATAAATACTATGCATGCCAGTCTCTCTTGACTAAGAGTTGAGGAGAGACTGACTGCATCACTTCTTTTTATAAGAACCATTAATATGTTGAAAATCCCAAATTATTTACATAGTCAACTTACACACAGCTCTGACACACACTTACTCAACCAGACATGCCACCAGGGGTCTTTTCAGTCCCCAAATCCAGAACAAACTCTGTTCCTTATCATATTGCTCAAATAAACAGCAAACCTGGTTTAAAACCCCCCAGATAAAGCAACGCCACATGGCAGAACACCTCTTCCCTATTTGACCTAGATAGTTTGTGTGTATTAATATATAGACTACGTGGGCCTTTTTTTAATTGATGTAGTTCTGTCCTTGAGCTGTTTTTGTATATTAATGTTCTGTATTATTTCATGTTTTGTGTGGACCTCAGGAAGAATAGCTGCTGTTTTCGCAACAGCTAATGAGGATCCTAATAAAATACCAAATCCCGTTGGAACGCTTTCGACACCTTGTAGAGTCCATGCCCCGACAAATTGAGGCTGTTCTGAGGGCAAAACGTGGTGCAACTCAATATGTTTTGTACACTGCTTGTGTAATGATGATTGTGACGTTTCAAATTGCATTGCTGGCTTCTGTATCATGGCAACTAGCGTATTGCGTGCCCCATTGTTGGAAGCAGTCGAGAGAGTGCCATGTATTGCACATTGTCGTTAAGGTATGGTATCAACATATTTAGACTAGGTTAAATGGTTGGAAGTTTGTAAGCCAATAAAACACTACTCCACCAATCTAGTGAGAAGATGGTAGTGCCCGTATAGCACCAGAATGGGTGTGTCAGCCTTGTAGAATAATAGTGAAGACTTCAAAACTTTGAATTACACTTGGAATCATGTAGTAACAAAAGTGTTAAACAAATCAAAATATATATGAGATTCTAATCAGGTCATCTGATGCAGCACTCCATCACTCTCCTTCTTGGTCAAATAGCCTTTACACAGCCTGGAGGTGTGTTTTGGGTCATTGTCCTGTTGAAAATCAAATGATAGTCCCACTAAGCGCAAATCAAATGGGATGGTGTATCGCTGCAGAATGCTGTGGTAGCAATGCTGGTTAAGTGTGCCTTGAATTCTAAATAAATCACAGACAGTGTCACCAGCAAAGCACCCCCCACCATCACACCTCCTCCTCAAGGCTTCATGGTGGGAACCACACATGCGGAGATCATCCGTTCACCTACTCTGCGTCTCACACAGACACGGCTGTTTGAACCAAAAATATCACATTTGGACTCATCAGACCAAAGGACAGATTTCCACCGGTCTAATGTCCATTTGCTTATGTTTCTTGACCCAAGCAAGTCTCTTCTTCATATTGGTGTCCTTTTAGTAGTGGTTTGTTTGCAGCAATTCGACCATGAAGGCCTGATTCACACAATCTTCTCTGAACAGTTGATGTTGAGATGTGTCTGTTACTTGAACTCTGAAGCATTTATTTGGGCTCCAATCTGAGGCTGGTAACTCTAATGAACTTATCCTCTGCAGCAGAGGTAACTCTGGGTCTTCCTTTCCTGTGGCGGTCCTCATGAGAGCCAGTTTCATCATAGTGCTTGATGGTTTTTGCGACTGCACTTTCAAAGTTCTTGAAGTTTTCCAGATTGACTGACCTTCATGTCTTAAAGTAATGACGGGCTGTCGTTTCTCTTTGCTTATTTGAGCTGTTCTTGCCATAATATGGACTTGGTCTTTTACCAAATAAGGCTATCTTCTGTATACCACCCCTACCTTGTCACAACACAACTGATTGGCTGAAATGCATTAAGAAGGAAAGAAATTCCACATTAACTTTTAATAAGGCACACGTGTTAATTGAAATGCATTCCTTATGAAGCATGTTGAGAGAATGCCAAAAGTGTGCAAAGCTGTCGTCAAGGCAAAGGGTGGCTACTTTGAAGAAGTATATAAAATATATTTAATATTTGTTTAACACTTTTTTTTCTGTTACTACATGATTCCAAATGTGTTATTTCATAGTTTTGATGTCTTCACTATTATTCTACAGTATAGAAAATAATAAAAAATAAATAACCTGGAATGAGTAGGTATATCAACTTTTGACTGGTAGTGTGTGTGTGTGTGCGCGCTAAATATTTAAAAGGACTATATATAGAACATAGTGACTTGTCATGGCTTGGATACTGTCAGAAACGTAGGATATGTTATTTGTGACTTAGGCCAGAGTATTTTTGTTGTACTGTTTGCATCTGAAGAATGTGACCTTGTCTACAGCAATACTCTTGAACTTATACAGTTAGAGTAGGGTAGCTGTGTGTGTTTCAACCTTGTTTCTTTGGAGCCTTTAGTAGTTGAATAACAACACCTGTTCACACTCATGATCTTCCTCGCTCTAGCTCTCCCCACCTCTCCATCAGGTCATATTGTCACCATCACTCTATTTGTGGTTGTATAGTTCTATTTACAGCACTATGACTACAGTACCTGTTCATGTTGTGGCCACATCTGTTTCCCTGGCACCAGAACTTCTTATTTTCCTTCTATGGAGGAATTGTGATTTGTAAATCTAGCTGGTAAATCTGAGCTATTGCAGTGCCTCTCTCATTGGTTTCACCTGTTCCTGCGGAGCTTGTGCTTCTGTACAGTGCCCTCCATTTGATCAGTTTTGCCAAAGCTGTCTAAGGCACGTTTCTGATATGGTTTCTGATATGGTAAGCCTAATTGATCTGTCCAGTTTGAGATGGGCCTATTTTGGTGTGTGAATATGATCACTCCCAGAAATGGCAATACAATGTAGTCTTGGTCTACTTCAATGTTTCATAAACTTCTTAATTGAGTTAACCTCTTGAGGATCCATCAAGACCGTTATCTATTGACCATTTATTTTCTAGTTGATTATCACATTGTTTCTTTACACATCCAAAACAAGAGGTGATGGTTTTATTCAATATCAACTCTCTGCTATCTAGTTTCCTCGTGAATAGCCAATGTCACAAAGTATGATGTGACACTACCCCTCTACTGTATTTAAAAATATATATTTATTTAACTGTTAGAGGTGGAACATTCCCAGGGTCTCACTGAAAACTCCACTTACGTAGAGATGTTTTCAGACTATTTTTCAATCTCTTGTCCCAGTCTATAATCCCAACATGTTTCAAGCTGATCCTGTTCCCAAGAGAGGTTCCAAGGTAACCTGCCTAAATGTCTATCGCCCTGTAGCTCTCACATCTGTAATTATGTAGTGCTTTGAAAGGCTAGTCATGACACACACCATCATCCCAGAACCATGGACCCACTACAATTTGCCTTCCGCCCCAACAGATTCACAGATGACACAATCTCAATTGCAATCACACTGACCTCTCCCACCTGGACAAGAGGGGAAATGGCTCAGTGAGGATGCTGTTCATAGACTACAGCTCAGCGTTCAACACCATAGTCCCCTCCAAGCTCATCACCGAGCTAGGGACCCTGGGACTGAACCCCCCCTTCTGTAACTGGATCCTGGACTTCCTGACGGGCCGGCCCTAGGTGGTGAGGGTAGGCAACAACACTTCCGCCACACTGACCCTCAACACGGGGGCCCCTCAGGGGTGTGTGCTTAGTAGTGGTGTGCTGACATGGCCATACTAGTAATTAGTGATGCACCGATAAGACATTTTTGGCCGATACCAATATCTGATATTTTCCTCCCCGATACGATATAAAAAAAATGCGACCTTTTAAGCATTCTAGTACAGTTAAATAGTTAGACCACTGCATCTGTGTGTGTGTGTGTGTGTGTTGAGTCACTGCATCTCAGTGGAAAAGGTGTCACTACAGTCCCTGGTTCGAATCCAGGCTATCACATCCGGCCGTGATTGGGAGTCCCATAGGGCGGCGCACAATTGGCCCAGCATTGTCTGGGCTGTCACTGTAAATAAGAATTTATTCTTGACTGACAAGCCTAGTTAAATAAAGGTTACACACACACACCACACTGACCAAAATGTTAATTTGTTGGCATTTACACATGTCCCCATTATCAGTAAAACATAATCAAAACCTATTTCTTTCACTTACTTGTTGTGCTGTTTCGTTGTTCAGTCATTTCATTCTCAACCAGGATTTCTATGGAATGGCGTTTGGGTCTTTGCGTGTCAAAAAAGATACACTTCAAATAACACAACATATAATCTGTTTCAGTAGCTATAGTTAGCTAGGTTTCATCATCTAAAATAACCCTAATTTATGAGACGGTTCTTATTTGATTAATGGTGGTCGGACCCATCTATGTGAAACTAGCCACAATAAGGATTTTAGCCACAACAGCGGACTTTGCGGGTAGCCTTCAAAATAAAAGTATGGCATAATTTGAATATTTGTATTCATTTGCAACCCTGTCAATGACATATTTTATTTTGAAGGCAAACCACAAATTTCAGTATTGTGCCTAATCCTTATTGTGGCTAGCTTCACAACACAGTCCAGTCGAGCTCACTAGCCAGATGACGCTAGCTGGCTGCTTATAACGTTAGCTTTGGGCAACAGGGTGAAGTAGCTGGCTAGCCATTTATTTTCATGAACTGAAGTTCAATTTCAATAGGTGAACAACAAGTGGCTACCTAGCTTATACTTACTTACAAGGATTCCTAAATCATTGCTAAGAATAATGAAAATGACTGCAGTTTTTACTGGTCATCGTTTTCAGCCTGGTTGTATTGGTGCTAGCTAGGTACCAAGCTAAAGCTAGCTACCCCAGACGTTGCGGTCGAACAAATAATGCGTTATTACCAACGCTGTATTGTAAACACATCGTTCATGGTATGTGTTTGCAGACTTTTTTTGTACAGCTTTGACAGTGCCACTGTATCCTTTTTTTGACACGCAAAGGCTCAAACAGCGTTCCAAAGTATGTATGTCGTGAAGCTAATAGCAGTGACGCTATTATTGTGTAACTCCGGTAGGGCAACATCGGAAAAATAGCGCACTTTGTGGTGTTAACCGGGGCTCGACCAGTCGGCGAAAGCCAACATCACCCACGACAGAGACTGGTTGAATGTCAAGGGCAATGAATTCCATTATCTTGGCTTTATTAGGTTTCACCTTTGAGTTGTCGCGCTGGAATTTTGACTTGTTGACTGCTCGATCCACACAGCAGACATAGTGGGCTAGTTTAGGAATGCTGTGTTGCACGTATAGCGCGCATCATTGCGTCATGCACCTTCGTTGTATAGGTATGCGTGCCAGCTTTGACATCGGTTTTGCACATCGGGCGTTAAACTAGACATCGGCTGATACCGATGTTTGCATTTTTAGCTAATATCGGCTGATTTTACGATATGTTCACCGATATATCGTGCATCCCTACTAGTAGTCCTATCTGTAAATTGACAGTTGATAATCAGATCAGCTAATACTCGTGATTGGAAAATGTGTTTTTAACATGCCTAAATATATTAGCAAAATACCTCCCTGCACGTTCTCACTGCAGATTAGGTGGAGCGCGAAATTATGAAACTATTGGACGGAGAAATGCAGCTTCACTCTATCCAATCGGAGCAGCAGGTTCTCGTCCTTATATTTATATATTCTTAATTCCATTCCTTTACTTAGATTTGTGTGTATTAGGTAGTTGTTGTGAAATTGTTAGATATTACTTGTTAGATATTGCTGCACTGTCGGAACTAGAAGCACACGCATTTCGCTACACCCGCAATAACATCTGCTAAACACGTATGTGACCAATAAAATTTGATTTTAACAACGCCCCTTCTCTTTACAGACAGACAAACTAGCCAGTTGACCAATTTAGACCATGTAGAACCTCGCACATGACTAATTGAAAGATGCGTGGCACACAATTATTATAATTCTTTTTACAAGTAATTACAAAAAATACTCTCATCATATCCAGAAAATTGCCCATATCCGTTAGATACTAATATTGGACTATAGCGGAATGAGGGCAGAGCATGCCGCTATCGAGCGGGCCAGAGCTTCATGTTCCTTGGCGTCCACATCACTAAGGACTTAACATGGTCAACACACACCAACACTGTCATGAAGAGGACACAGCAGCACCTCTTGCCCCTCAGGAGGCTAAAAAGATTTGGCATGGGCCCTCGGATCCTCAAAAAATCTTAACTGGCTGCATCACCGCTTGGAATTTGAAATGTACTGCCTTTGACCCCAAAAGAGTTCCAGAGGATGGTGAGGACAGCTAAGTACGTCACTGGGGCCGAGATCCGTGCCATCCAGCACTACCATATCAGGCAGTTTGTTTTATTTATTGGGGATAATGCACATTAATCAACATCAATAATGCAACATCCATGTAAATTTGCCGGGGTTAGCCAAAAGCTAATTTGCACCCGTAGTCCCAGGGCAGCTAAAGACAATTACACAGCCACAATACAAAATACAAATACCATACATCCAGAAATATCATTCTAACAACAACAACAACACTATCATCAACTGTTGTCTTACATATGAGGTAGCGCGGATAACTCGTGTACAGGTTTGGATAGATTTTAGCCATGTTTTCAATTTAAAAGTACAATAATCAGTGCAGCTACTCAAGTCCATGGGCATTGCATTCCAGTTTATTGTTGATCTAATAGAGAAGGCTGATTGGCCGATTTTTATTTATTTATTTTTTCAATTTAATTTAAAAAAATGTTTTTTTTACTGTGTCCAAAAGGAACAACGCAATCTCCTCTAGTCACTGCCCTTGTTATCCTGGAGGTGCTTTCCTTGAGCATGATATGCCGGCATAGGGGTGGAGGGGCAAGACCATGCAGGATCTTAAAGACAAGGCTTGCATCTACATACTGCTTAAAGCTATCCAGACTAAATAAATGATGTTTGTAAATGATATGACAATGGTGGTAACTGTTTGGTTTGTTATAAAAAACTTAAGTGATTAGAGTGTTTTCAGAATAGTAGCTCCTGCTTGTGATCAGCATGTGAGGCAATATCTCAAATGTGAGAAGATCATTGCATGCATATATAGTTTGGCGGCCTCCAGAGGAAGGAAAGGTCTTTATAAACCTAAAGCTGGACAATCCAAACTTAACCGTGTTAACCACCTTCACATGTTTCTTAAATGTCAAGTTGGAGTCCAAAATGACACCAAGATACTTGAAGTTAGACACAACTTTCATATTCTCCCCATTAACAAGAACAGCTCGTTGGGAAGAATTAATGGATTCCTTAGAGAAGTACATGCATTATTTATTTATTTATTTATTTATTTTACCCCTTTTTTCTCCCCAATTTTGTGATATCCAATTGGTAGTAGTTAGTCTTGTCTCATCGCTGCAACTCCCGTACGGACTCGGGAGAGGAGAAGGTCGAGAGCCATGCGTACTCCGAAACACAACCCAACCTAGCCGCACCGCTTCTTGACACAATGCACATCCAACCCAGAAGCCAGCCGCACCAATGTGTCGGAGGAAACACCGTACACCTTGCGACCTGGTCAGCGTGCACTGCGCCTTGCCCGCCACAGGTAGTAGTAGCTAGTGCGCGATGAGACAAGGATATCCCTGCCGGCCAAACCCTCCCTAATCTGGACGACGCTGGGCCAATTGTGCGTCGCCCCATGGACCTCCCGTCGCGGCCGGCTGCGACAGAGCCTGGGCTCGAACCCAGAATCTCTGGTGGCACAGCCTTAGACCACTGCGCCACCCGGGAGGCCCTTGAGAAGTACATACATTCTTGTCGATATTTAAATGCAGGCAAGACTTAGTTATCCATTTAGAAACATGTACCATAGCTTCAGTTAAGTTGTTAACAACCAGTTGTCTATTTTTTTGAGTGTACATACAGAACTGTATCGTCTGCATACATCTACATGTTAACTTGTGGGCAAGCCAGTGGGAGATCATTTATATAGATTGTGAACAGAAGGGGCCTAATATTGACCCTTGTGGAACGACAATGTTATAGTAAAGAGTGTCCCCCAAACGAACCCTTTGACTTCTGTTTGTCAGATAGGAATACATCCAACTAATGACTTCAGTGGACACATTAAGGGAGGATAGTTCGGATAGGAGGACCTCATGATTCACAGTATCAAAGGCTTTTTTAAGATCCAAAAAGATTGTGCCAACTTCATCTATGTCCAGTTTAGATTTAATGCACTCCAGAAAATAGCAATTGGCTGTTTCGGTAGAATAGTTAGTTCTGAATCCAAATTGCATTTGATGTATAGCATTGCACTGAATAAGGTGATCAGTCACCAATCTTTCAGCTACTTTTGATAGCACTGCAAGAATGCTTAGAGGTCTGTAATTTTCCACCAGTGTTGGGTCTAGAGGTCGACCGATTTAATCGGCATGGCCGATTTTTAATTAGGGCCGATTTCAAGTTTTCATAACACTTGGTAATCGGCATTTTTGGACGCCGATTACATTGCAATCCACGAGGAGACTCTGTGGCAGGCTGACCACCTGTTACGCGAGTGCAGCAAGGAGCCAAGGTGCTAGCTAGCATTAAACTTCTTATAAAAAAACTATCTTAACATAATCACTAGTTAACTACACATGGTTGATGATATTACTAGTTTAACTAGCTTGTCCTGCGTTGCATATAATCAATGCGGTGCCTGTTAATTTATCATCGAATCACAACCTACTTCATCTTCGCCAAACGGGTGCTGATTTAACAATAGCGCATTCGTGAAAAAAAAACACAATCGTTACACCAATGTACCTAACCATAAACATCAATGCCTTTCTTAGAATCAATACACAAGTGTATATCTTTTTTTAAACCTGCATATTTAGTTAAAATAAATTCATGTTAGCAGGCAATATTAACTAGGGATATTGTGTCACTTCTCTTGCGTTCAGTGCAAGCAGAGTCGGTATATGCAGCAGTTTGGGACGCCTGGCTCGTTACGATCTGTGTGAAGATCATTTCTTCCCAACAAAGACCGTAATTAATTTGCCAAAATTGTACATAATTATGACATTTAAGGTTGTGCAATGTTACAGCAATATTTAGACTTCGGCTTGCCACCCATTTGATAAAATACAGAACGGTTCCGTATTTCACTGAAAGAATAAATGTTTTGTTTTCGAAATGATAGTTTCTGGATTTGACCATATTAATGACCTAACACTCATATTTGTGTGTTTATTATTATAATTAAGTCTATGATTTGATAGAGCAGTCTGACTGAGCGGTGGTAGGCAGCAGCAGGCTCGTAAGCATTCATTCAAACTTTCCTGTGTTTGCCAGCAGCTCTTAGCAATGCTTGAAGCAAAGCTCTGTTTATGACTTCAAGCCTACCAACTCCTGAGATTAGGCTGGCAATACTAAAAGTGCTTATTAGAACATCCAATAGTCAAAGGTATATGAAATACAAATGGTATAGAGAGAAATGGTCCTATAATTCCTATAATAACTACAACCTAAAACTTCTTACCTGGGAATATTGAAGACTCATGTTAAAAGGAACCACCAGCTTTCATGTGTTCATGTTCTGAGCAAGGAATATAAATGTTAGCTTTCTTAGATGGCACATATTGATTGCACTTTTAATTTCTTCTCCAACTTTGTTTTTTCATTATTTAAACCAAATTGAACGTGTCATTATTTATTTGAGACTAAATAGATTTTATTTATGTATTATAGTAAGTTAAAATAAAAGTTCATTCAGTATTGTTGTAATTGTCATTATTTTATATGTGTATATAAATAAATAAATAAATAAATAAATAAATAAATAAATAAATAAATAAATAAACCGGCCGAGGCATCGGCTTTTTTTGGTCCTCTAATAATCGGTATCTGTGTTGATGAATCATAATCGGTCGACCTCTAGTTGGGTCACCAGATTTTAAAACAGGTATCACTGCAGCAGACTTCCAAGCACTGGGGAACAACCCATATTTGTTGGACAGATTAACTAGATTACAATAGGGGCAATCAGAGAATATTTGTGTCTTCAGGAATATCATGTCTAGACCAGCTAAATATTTTGTTCTAGAGCTCCTGAAGAATCTAATAATATTGTGCTGACGCTGAGATTTCAGGAATTCTGAATATCGATGTATTATTATCTATTGGAGTGAGAACTGTGGTGTTGGTTGGAAATGTCAGAGGAAGGTCAGAAAAATTGTCAACTCAAGCCATAGACTGTTCCCTCTGCTACCGTCCAGAAAACTGTACCAGAGCATCGGCTCTCAGGCCAACAGGCTCAGAGACCGCTTCTACCTCCAAGCCATTAATGGTCAATTAGTTAGTCAGTGCAGATAACGGTACCCAATCTTGCACTGACTGACCATACATACGCACACTCACTAGACCAGGGATGAGCAACTGATTTAAAAAATATATGTTTTTCTTTTTTTTTCTTTACTTAGTCAGGGTCTCGACTCAATAGTGGAATACACAAGGTGCAATTTTGAAATTTTCTTGTGCTTCATCAGTTTTTCACTTGTTATGTCAGTCACTGATAGTCACTCAATTAGCCCATGTAAGCAAAAATATTTTAGATTGGTAAATTAGTGTAGCTGACCACTACACTAATTTACCAATCTAAATTTAGTAATCACGGTCAAATTACCGTCCGGGGGCCCCCATTGATTTTGTTAATTAGTCTCACTCAGATATCATATTAAAAACTGCACACATTTCACTCCATCCTATGGCAAAATGAGTAGAATTGCAGGAAATGTGTTTTATAAAATCTTCTACGCCACATGGCAAAATTTTGTAGAATTCCACTGAATTAACAAAATAAAAAATTCTCTGCTGTCGAGGGATCTGCTAAAATGTTTTGCAATGTGGTGTTGGGGGGTATGCACATGTGGATCCGCAGACTTGCGAGCAACTGTGGCCCCTCGTGATGGTGTTAAGATTTTTTGTGGCTCCCTCGCCAATCCCTGCCGTACTCACTCAATCACACTACATTGACACTCCCACACAAAAACCACACACTCACTACCGTGCATTCGGGAAAGTATTCAGACCCCTTGACTTTTTTCACATTTTGTTACGTTACAGCCTTATTCTAAAATTGATTATATTGTTTCCCCTCCCCCCATCAATCTACACACAATACCCCATAATGACATCACAATACCCCATAATGACATCACAATACCCCATAATGACAAAGTAAAAAAAGGTTTAGAATTGTTTTGCAAATGTATCAAAATTAAACTGAAATCACATTTTACATACGTATTCAGACCCTTTACTCAGTACTTTGTTGAAGCACCTTTGGCAGCGATTACAGCCTCGAGTCTTCTTGGGTATGACGCTATAAGCTTGGCACACCTGTATTTGGGGAGTTCCTCTCATTGTTCTCTGCAGATCCTCTCAAGCCCTGTCAGGTTGGATGGGGAGTGTCGCTGCACAGCTATTTTCAGGTCTCTCCAGAGATGTTAGAACAGGTTCAAGTCTGGTCTCTGGCTGGGCTACTCAAGGACAGTTAGAGACTTGTCCTGAAGCCACACCTGCATTGTCTTGGCTGTGTGCTTAGGGTCGTTGTCGTGTTGGAAGGTGAACCATGGCCCTAGTCTGAGGTCCTGAGCGGGTTATCAAGGATCTCTCTGTACTTTCGACTGTTCATCTTTCCCTCGACCCTAACTGGTCTCAGTCTCTGTCGCTGAAAAACACCCCCACAGCATGATGCTGCCACCAACATGCTTCACCGTAGGGATGGTGCCAGGTTTCCTCCAGACGTGACGCTTGGCATTCAGGCCAAAGAGTTCAATCTTGGTTTCATCAGACCAGAGAATCTTGTTTCTCATGGTCTGAGTCCTTTAGGTGCCTTTTGGCAAACTCCAAGCGGGCTGTCATGTGCTTTTTACTGAGGAGTGGCTTCCGTCTGGCCACTCTACCATAAAGGCCTGATTTAGTGGAGTGCTGCAGAGATGGTTGTCCTTCTGGAAGGTTGTCCCATCTCCACAGATGAACTCTGGAGCTCTGTCAGAGTGACCATCGGGTTCTTGGTTACCTCTCTGAGCAAGGCCCTTCTCCCCCGATTGCTCAGTTTGGCCGAGTGGACAGCTCTTGGAAGAGTATTGGTGGTTCCAAATTTCTTCCATTTAAGAATGATGGAGGCCACTGTGTTCTTGGGGACCTTCAATGCTGCAGATATGTTTTGGTACCCTTCCCCAGATCTGTGTCTCGACACAATCCTCTCTCGGAGCTCTACGGACAATTCCTTCGACCTCATGGCTTGGTTTTTGCTCTGACATGCCCTGTCAACTGTAGGACCTTTTTATATAGACAAGTGTGTGCACATTTCCAAATCATGTCCAATCAAATGAATTTACTACAGGTGGACTCCAAGTTGTCGAAACGTCAAGGATGATCGATGGAAACAGGATGCACCTGAGCTCAATTTCGTTTCTCATAGCAAAGGGTCTGAATACTTGTGTAAATAAGTGATTTCAATATATATTTTGCAAAAAATGTATTAACCTGTTTTTGCTTTGTCATTATGGGGTATTGTGTGTAGATTGAGGGGGGGGGAAAAATTATTTCATATTTTAGAATAATGCTGAAACATAACAAAGTGGAAAAAGTTAAAGGCTCTGAAGACTTTCTGAATGATTCGGAAAGTATTCACACCCCTTGACTTCATACAGGGACATCTTGTATTTCAGAGGTACAACAACTTTTATCTGTCATAGTAAAACGTAACTTGCCTGGACCTACTATGGCCGACCTTGAGTTCAGCCTGTGGAACCAGTCAGGGTCTGGGGCCTTTAGGCCTACTGCCTTCCTCTGTCATTCATCATTTGATCCAGGCAGGGTTATTTTCTAACTGGACTGCAGCATCCCCCTCACTCCTCCTCATAGTCAGATCAGCTCTCACTAACCCCTAGCATCTGGGCAAAGACTGACTTTCTTTCAGAATTCTCAATCACAATGACTGAAATATGCCCAGTCAAAATGACTGCGATATGTCCAGTTAGCAAATATCTTTGCCCTATGAGATACAGTGCCTTGTAAAAGTATTCAGACCCTTTGGATTTCTTCACATTTTATTGTGTTACAAAGTGGGATTACCAATCTATACAAAATACTCTGTAATGTCATAGTGGAAGAAACATTAGCATAAACAAATACAAATAAACAAAAATATAGCCTAAATTAGTTCAGCAATAACGTTTGGCTTAATAAATCACATGTTACATGGACTGACTGTGAAATAATAGGGGTTGACATGAATCGTCCTTCTGAACAGGAATGAAGCTGCTCAGGGATGTTACCATGATCCCATTGGTCATTTTAAAACCGCTACAGCGTTCAGTGGGAGAACTGAGGATGGATCAACAACATTGTAGTAACTCCACAATTAATGACCTAAGTAACAGAGTGAATAGAATAATACATATATACAGAATAAAAGTATTCTAAAACATGTATGCAACAAGGCACTAAAGAAATACTGCAAAGGAATCAAATCAATACAAATACAACAAATACAACAGGTGTAGACTTTACCGTGGAATGCTTACTTACGAGCCCATTCCCAACAAAGCTGGGAATAGGTTTTTATTACCGGCATAAGGCTTGTTTTTCTTTTGAGGCCAGGAAGGAGCTGGTACGATGTACATTACTGGCAGTTTTAGATTTTAGTGATGTTATACAGTGCTGTGAAAAAGTATTTGCACCCTTCCTGATTTCTTATTTTTTTTGCACATTTGTCACACTTAAATGTTTCAGATCATCAAACAAATTTAATTACACAAAGATAACCCAAGTAAACACAAAATGCAGTTTTTAAGTGATGATTTTATTAAGGGAAAAAAGCTATCCGAACCTTCATGGCTCTATGTGAAAAAGTAATTTCCCCCTAAACCTAATAACTGGTTGTGCCACCCTCAGCAGCAACAACTGCAATCAAGCGTTTGTGATAACTGGCAATGAGTCTTTCACATCGCTGTGGGGGAATTTTGGCCCACTCTTCTTTGCAGAATTGTTTTAATTCAGCCACATTGGAGGGTTTTTGAACTACTCCAATACCTTCATTTTTTTTTTTTTTTTTTAAGCCATTCAGAGGTGGACTTGCTGGTGTGTTTTGGATCATTGTCCTGCTGCAGAACCCAAGTGCACTTCAGCTTGAGGTCACGAACTGATGGCCGGACATTCTCCTTCAGGATGTTTTGGTAGAGAGCAGAATTCATGGTTCCATCAATCACAGCAAGTCGTCCAGGTCCTGAAGCAGCAAAGCAGCCCCAGACCATCACACTACCACCACCATATTTGACTATTGGTATGATGTTCTTTTTCTGAAATGCTGTGTTACTTTTACACCAGATGTAACGGGACGCACACCTTCCATAAAGTTCAACTTTTGTCTCGTCAGTCCACAGAATATTTTCCCAAAGGTCTTGGGGATCATCAAGATGTTTTTTTGCCAAAAGTGAGACGAGCCTTTATGTTCTTTTTGGTCAGCAGTGGTTTTCGCCTTGGAACTCTGCCATGGATGCTGTTTTTGCCCAGTCTCTTTCTTATGGTTGAGTCATGAACACTGACCTTAACTGAGGCAAGTGAGGCCTGCAGTTCTTTTAGATGTTGTGGGTTCTTTTGTGACCTCTTGGATGAGTCATTGCTGCGCTCTTGGGGTAATTTTGGTAGGCCAGCCACTCCTGGGAAGGTTCACCACTGTTCCAAATTTTCTCCGTTTGTGGATAATGGCTCTCACCATGGTTCGCTGGAGTCCCAAAGCTTTAGAAATGGCTTTGTAACCCTTTCCAGACTGATAGATGTCAATTACTTTGTTTCTCATCTGTTCCTGAATTTCTTTGGATCGTGGCATGATGTCTTGCTTTTTGAGATCTTTTGTCCTACTTCACTTTGTCAGACAGGTTCTATTTAAGAGATTTCTTGATTCAACAGGTCTGGCAGTAATCAGGCCTGGGTGTGGCTAGTGAAAATGAACTCAGCTTTCAAAAAATGTGATTTAACCACGTTAAATCATGAATTTACTAAGGGGGGAGCAATTACTTTGTCACACAGGGCCATGATGGTTTGGATAGCTTTTTTCTGTTAATAAATAAAAGTATCACTTAACCCAAGTAAACACAAAACGCCGTTTATCTTTGTGTTATTAAAATGTGTTTGATCTGAAACATTTAAGTGTGACAAATGTGCAAAAAAAATAAATCAGGAACGGGGCAAATACTTTTTGACAGCACTATATATATATATATATATATATATATATATATATATATATATATATATATATATATATATATATATATATGTATGCAGGTCTCAGCCACTACCCTGAAAGCACTTGATTCAGTGTATCATGCAGCCCTCAGGTTCATTACAAATCAAAAACGTCTAACACATCATTGTGATCTCTACAGCGCTGTTGGCTGGTCGTCATTGACCAGGCTTAAACACTGCATAGGCTTAAACACTGGCATACATTAATTTCTAAGACCATATTGGGTAAAATGCCAGTTTCTCTGTTCTTTTTTAGTCAGGTCGGTAAATAAATATTAATATCATTACGGTCCCATTCTCATTTGCTTCTAACAGTTCCAAAAATTACTGGGGAGGTTTTCAGGATAAAAATAAACTGGATGGAGCTAAGCACAGGCAAAATCCTAGAGAGAACTTGCTTCAGTCTGCTTTACACAAGAGACAGAGTCAAATTCACCTTTCAGCAGGACAATAACCTACAATACAAGGCCGAATCTACACTAGAGTTGCTTACCAAGAAGATAATGTTCCTTTGTGGCCCAAGTTACATTTTTAAATCTGCTTGAAAATCTATGGCAAGACTTGACAATTGCTGTTTAGCCATGATCCCCAGCATCTTGAGAGTTCCACGTTTTTTAAAAGCGTAATGGGCAAATATACCACAATCCAGGTGTGCACAGCTCTTATAGACTTACACAAGAAGACTCACAGCTGTAATTGTTGCCAAAGGTGTTTCTAACATGTATTGATTCAGGGAGCTGAATACTTATGCAACGATGTTCATTTGAAATAATCTTTAAAAATATATATATTTAAAATAATCTTCCACTTTGACATGGCATAATATTTTGTGTAGATTGTTGATGAAAAATTGCAATAATCCATTTTAAATCACACTTTGTAACACAACAAAATGTGAAGAAATCCAAGGGGTCTGAATACTTTTGCAAGGCACTGTATGTCCCAGTAGCGTAGCCTACAGTATGCTCCAGTCAGAATGACTGAGATGTATGTCCCGGTAGCGTAGCCTACAGTATGCTCCAGTCAGAATGACTGAGATGTATGTCCCGGTAGCGTAGCCTACAGTATGCTCCAGTCAGAATGACTGAGATGTATGTCCCGGTAGCGTAGCCTACAGTATGCTCCAGTCAGAATGACTGAGATGTATGTCCCGGTAGCGTAGCCTACAGTATGCTCCAGTCAGAATGACTGAGATGTATGTCCCGGTAGCCTATGTTCCAGTCAGAATGATTAACCTACTCATTGTGTCCTTTCTTTTCCAGAGGTGAAGCCTGCAGCAGTGGTGAACAAGAATGGTGTGAAAGCGGAGGCTACTGTTGCTGCTAGTGGTGGTGGTTTTAGCGGCACAAAGATCTTCACTTGGTTCATGGTGCTGGCTCTGCTGGGGGTTTGGAGCTCCGTGGCCGTGGTGTGGTTTGACCTGGTGGACTACGACAATGTCATCGGTGAGTCACCTGACCTCACCACATCCCTACAATTTACAGTAAGGTTTTATTTTACAGCCCGGTTTAAGCTGGTACCTGGTATTGACATGTTATTCACAAAGGAACCTTTGTGGTTACAATACTCACCTCTAAGAATTACACACTATCGGTAACTACTAACTAGCAAAAAATGGTATGTCAATGAATTTCAAAGAAACCAACGTGTAATTACCATGGAAGTATTATTTAATCAGGCTACTGTTTTAAATGAGAAATGACTTGTTAACTATCAACAGGCTGTAAATAATAAAGCGTTATCTGACAAACTCTTGCCATTTGTGTTACAATAAGATAAGAATTCAGTTATATCCGATTTAAATATAAAAATGCACAATGTTACAAAATGTATGTATTGCAATATACAGTATAATATCATGTAAAATTTAGGGCATTGGGTTGTGTTTGTATTAGGGATGCACCGATATGAAATTTTCCTTGCTAAAAAAAACGATACCAATAACCACAGCCTTTTTAAGCATTCTAGTACAGTTAAATAGTTGAAACACACACACTGACCAAAAAGTTATTTTGTTGGCATTTACAAATGTCCCCATTACCAGTAAAACATAATCAAAACCTATTTATTTCACTTACTTGCTGTGCTGTTTCATTGTTCATTTGTTCAGTCTCAACCAGGATTTCATCATACATGTCAAGCAGTGAAGTTTCAACTCTGTCTGTGGCCTCTCTTCCTCGGTGTGCACTGTCACTGTGTTCGTTTCCATCTTGTCCAGCTATGTCTGTAACATTTCACGTTAACCCTGTTTCTTACTCTTTCAAATGACTGCTCGACTTGTTGACTGCTCGATCCACACAGCAGACATTGTGGGCTAGGTTAGGAATGCTGTGTTGCACGTTAGCGCTATGTTTTTTGTGGCGTCATTACGTCATCTACCTACGTTATGTAGGTATGCGCGTCAGCTTTGACATCAATTTTGCACATCGGCGTTAAACTGCACATCGGGCCGATGTTGGCATTTTTAGCAACTATTCCGATCTGCTTACCGCTATATCGTGCATCCCTAGTTTGTATGCTACATTTCAACCTGCAGTGTTTAGCCTAAATTGAGTAATCCCCTATAGATGATGATGATGATGATGTTCTGTAGGTGCATGAGAACAGCACTTACTTCGGAGAAGGCATTATGTGGTTTAGACAGAAACCCGTTGCTGACAGAAGGCCATGACCTTATGAAGAAGAACATTTAAGGGGGAAAGAGGAATTCCTATTGAAATTAGTAAGAGGGTTTGGTAAAAATGTTTTAAAAAATTATATTTCAGTACCCAATTTAATATGTGTAACATGAAGTAATACTGTTACTGTTTCATTAACTTTTGATATTGATGATGTCCCTTTAAACAAACTGCTCCTGTGTGTCTTTTAATCTTGCAAAGCAGAGAGAGCAAAGGAATTCCGTTTTAACTTTTCAGAGGTTTTACAAGGTATGGTCTTTACTTGCATGTATCACCAATCTTCAATTCTATCTGTTATTAGTTTTGAATAGGTTACATTATAGTATGCCTCAAAATAATGATTTAACAATATGCAGTACAACATACTTGTCTTACTGATGTTCCCTCTGGGACCACCCATATGAAAATGTATGCACGCATGACTAAGTTATTTTAGATTAAAGTATCTGCTAAATGGCATGTATGTTGCATGGCTTGTTGATGTTGCTTTTCTTGGTCTTTTGATTGGTTTGTTTTTACTAGTTCCTTTATTTATTAGGCTTTGACTCATACTGAATGTTTTTTATTTCTCATATCTGATTTTGAAGAAGAAAATTGAAGGTATAGCTTCATTTAATCAAGGCCCTGCGATGGACTAGCGTCCTATCCAGGGGGTGTACTTGTTAGCTACATCAAGCTGCCTGTGTTTGGCTGTGGTAGGCCTAGGGCTAGTCGAGTGGTTGCCGCTTCATATATATATATATATATATATGGAACCATATCATATCTACAGCTCAGCTCTGAATTCCTTCTGTATTTCTGAGAGGGAAGTTGTGGTCATGGTGATACTGCTGAACTGCAGCAGTGTGTATATGTATGTGTATATATATATATATATATATACACACACATACTGCAGTATCACCATGACCACAACTTCCCTCTCAGAAATACAGAAGGAATTCAGAGCTGAGCTGTAGATATGATATGGTTCCACCCTGAACACCATGGTATGACTTCATTGGCAAGTAGTGAAGTGTCACGTTAAAGAATCCCAATTACCTATTAACTGTCTAATTACAGAGGAAGTGTATGTCCCCTAGACATGATGGAAAGGCCTGTACTCTGAACATTGTTTATGATCTGACTTTAAGACTATTTCCTTTTTGCAGGTAAACTTTCAGCGTATGACGCAGATGGCGACGGCGACTTCGATGTGGAGGATGCCAAAGTACTACTCGGCAAGTGCATTTTCTAATAATGACCTTTTTGTGACCTCTAAAATGTTACTCATTCATGACTGACTTGGTTTTCTTGTGTTTGAGTACCAGTGCCATGAACTTAACATTTACATTTTACATTTAAGTCATTTAGCAGACGCTCTTATCCAGAGCGACTTACAAATTGGTGCATTCACCTATAATATCCAGTAGAACAACCACTTTACAATAGTGCATCTAAATCTTTTAAAGGGGGGGGGGTTAGAAGAATTACTTTATCCTATCCCAGGTATTCCTTAAAGAGGTGGGGTTTCAGGTGTCTACGGAAGGTGGTGATTGACTCCGCTGTCCTGGCATCGTGAGGGAGCAGCTTACTTAGAGCTCACTTCAATGGGGGAAAAACTCAAATGGGTGGCTTTAAAAACCGCCAGTCTTTGTTAAAAGTTCTCTATGAATTGGTAGTAAAACTTCAAATAAACAAATAGTTCCATGTAAGTACTCCTGCACAGAGTGGTTCAGCAGTAGCTATTTCATTTAGTATACGGCTCAAAAGAGCTTGAAGTCCTCTGGCAGCATCTACACAGCGTTATTTAACTTCGACAGTCTACATTTCTGTTGTGCATTTGTGCTGAAAACCAACAATATTGCTTATGGTTGTAACGTTGGCCTCATGTACAGTATCTAAAATACTGCTTTATTACTGACACTTCTCATTTCCCACAATGCCTAGCCTAATAGCTCTTGTCCTGTGTATCCTAATAAATAAAGGGACTAATAAAGACTAAACCAATCAAAGACCAGAACAAATGACTGTACCTTACCGACCACAATTCCTGAACATAGCTGGCAACGACATTTCATAATTCGACACTTTCAAGAGGGCTACACTCAACTATTAAAGGGGGGGTATTTTCTTGCCGTTTTTCTATTCGACTTATACGCCTCTCTCTTTCCTGCATTACCATCCACTTTATTCATTTCTCTTCCCTCTCCATCCTCTATCCTCTTGCTCCTCTTCTCTCCCCCTTGTTTTTCTCCTCTCTCTCTCGTCAGGCTTGACCAAAGATGGCGGTGAAATTACTAATGAAAACGCAGATTCCCTAGAGGAAATCTTCGGTATTTTAGCCGAGGAGGGCTCTGATTGGTTTTACGGCTTCTTCACGTTTCTCTATGATGTGATCACTCCTCCCGTAGAGAAGGATCCAGAGATTCCAGAGAGTCAGACAGCGGAGGAGGAGGAGGAGGAGGAGGAGGGTGATGCTGGTACGTCCCAGAATGACGGTGGGGTTCAGGGCGTTATATTAGACCTACAGGATCAATAGCCAAAAGCTCCTGAGCGTTCCACTCCTAGCCTGCCGTCCATGAGGAGCAGAAGGAGACTAGTCTACTGGGTGAGGTCTAAGGTCACCCAAAGATCACCTCACCCCCCCTCATCTCTAACTGGAGGAAGTTGAATCTGGCGCTGATCCTGTCAAATGAAGGACTCTGTGAAAAGAGTGTCTGAAATAAGGATATTATGTTTTTGTCCTCGTCGACTTTGGCCTTGCTGCAATGGTGCTTGCCATTGGGAATATTGACCTGGACTTTTGGGACTATGCTTTGTACTTTTTCTAAGATTCTGCAATCTGTACTTCTCACCGTCATTGTGATGCACTAATTCTTTGCTCATCTGTTTTCTGACCTGAATTAATCATTTGTGCTATTCTAATCTTATCATTTTTCCAAGTTAAACTGTGTTTCGCATTTAGTTGTAATTTTTTTTTTAATGTAAATTAATCACTTAATCTTTACTCTTAAGCCTTACAGTAATTCCTTTTACTGTAATTTCCATTTCTTCTATCTATACAACCATCCACTCACCATCTACATAACACTGTTCAGGCTTCTGATTACGTTGGATGTTGCAGTTCAGATTACTTAGTTTAATTAGAAAAAAATATGATGTCATGTAGCTTTTTAAGCAAAGCAACGTTAGACACTGCAGTTCATGCAGTTTTTATACTCAGTAACAGATGACGCCAGCGTTGATCACCTTTGTTTAGTTAGCTTGTTGTACTGTAATAATGTAGTAATGTAAACTTAATTCAAAACGTGCTGTATCTATTTGCGTTGTCTGTCCTAAGACTAAGTCTAGAAGTCACCTCTTTACCCAGCAGTAGGTCTAGGAAGACTTGATGTTATTAGGCTTACATATGGGAAGTGCTAACACTGAGTGTGTTGTTGGAATGATGCAATGTGAATGACCACTTGAGCGGGGCCTATTCTCTGAATATGCAACTCATGTTTTGGTACTTATGTTTGTTAAACTTTTAACTGCTAATATAGCACCATGCTATTATTGGATTGAAGAGAAGTTCCCGAACTTCACCCATCTCTTGCTAAACAGACCCATAAAGGTCAGCATGAACCCCAGAGTTTGGGAATGTCGTCCACGTTGACTTGTGGCCATGTAGGCTAAGTATTTACTGAGGGATTTCGGACTGTTTTCAGTTAAGGTCATGGTGACTAAGAGGGGTGTATTTCTGTTTCAGACTGGAGGGACAACAGTTTAGGCCATTTTAAGTAGGCATATTGCAAGATGTTGGCCTAGCCTATTAATATCTTGACAAACAAAATGCAGTGTTCAGATATTTTATGTTGTGAGGTAGTTTGAACGTCTGTCTATGGAATAAATATGTTGATTGAACTCTTATTTAGTGTCTGTCTACAAGCATGGGCACTGTCAACGGTTATGGGCATCGATTTAAGTATTTTATGCATTTTGTACAGGATAGGAATAAGTGACTGGTTTCTGTTTGATATTGATTGAGTGATCGTGTCAAATTGGCGCTATGATGCACTCTTTGAAATTGGCACGTACAGTCCCCCCCGACATGGTCCATGCTGTCTCTAATTTCTTTTTCGGTTTTGTTTGTATGTTAAATGAAAAAGAGGTCAAAGTTCCTGCTCTCAAAATGGAAAGGCTGAAAAGAGGTACTTCCTCCTCGTTGGTCACTCCCTGTGCGTGTTGTCATTGGCCAACATTTTTTGTTTGTTGCTCAACTCTCTCATGACTCTGCGTCCTTTAAAAAAAAACTACAATGTTGAAATATGTGTCACTGTAGCTAATGGTTCTTCTTTCCTTTGACATAATTAAAGGACAAGAAAAAAGTCCAAACGAATAGGTATCTTTTCCAGAATGATTTTATTCTCCTTTGGGAATAAAATTGTCCTGTTTTGTGTGTGTGTGTGTTTAAGACAATTAATTTCTGGTGGGCATGACATGGACAGACTTTGTGTGAGAATCAACCTTCTCTGGACTGTGACCCTTGGCTCTGTTTGCGTGTCTGCCAGGGATTTTGAAAACGCCTTTTGACAGACTGATCCCTGACTGCTGAACAGAGGCAGAAAACTTGTATCAATCACGTGGTGTTTTGACCTGGAAGCAAATTATAGTAGACAACACCTCAGTCAAAACTGTGGTTTAATTAGCTTGTTACACTGTTGCCTCTCAATTTGAAGAGCGAGAGAGAAAATAGGAGTTTTAACTAGTGTGTAGCCAACGAAGACCTGAGTTCAGACTCAAGTTGTGCAAGTAGAGAGGCTGGATTATTTTGAACTGTTCATCTGTTTTCTCCATCCAGAGGTAGCCAACCTACTCCTCTACAGTCCTGCCCAATTCAAGTTTTGAGCCTAAATCCTCTGTTTTGTGGCTAGACTGTGAATTTGTATGATGTAAGACAATCTGCAGGCTTTTGCAAGGCACAATGGCATCTCAGTAGTGCATTCGGAAAGTATTCAGACCTTGAATTATTCCATATTATGTTACGTTACAGTCTTATACTAAAATTGATTAAATCGTTTTTTCCCCCTCATCAATCTACACATGATAACCCATCATGACAAAGCAAAAACAGGTTTTTAGAAATGTTTGCTAATTCTTTTACAAATGGAAATATCACATTTACATAATATTCAGACCCTTTACTCAGTACATTGTTAAAGCACCTTTAGCAGCGATTACAGCCTCGAGTCTTCTTGGGTATGACGCTCCAAGCTTGGCACACCTGTATTTGGGGAATTTCTCCCATTCTTCTCTGCAGATCCTCTCAAGCCCTGTCAGGTTGGATGGGGAGTGTTGCTGCACAGCTATTTTCAGGTCTCTCCAGAGATGTTCGATTGGGTTGAAATCCGGGCTCTGGCTGGGCCACTCAAGAACATTTTGTCCCGACTTGTCCCGAAGCCACTCCTGTGTTGTCTTTGCACTGTGATTAGGAAGGTGAACGCTCTCTGTTCATCTTTGCCTCAATCCTGACTAGTCTCCCAGTCCTTGCCGCCGAAAAACATCCCCACAGCATGATGCTGCCACCACCATGCTTTACTGTTGGGATGGTGCCAGGTTTCCTCCAGATGTGACGCTTGGCATTCAGGCCAAAGAGTTCAGTCTTGGTTTCATCAGACCAGAAAATTTTGTTTCTCATAGTCTGAGGGTCTTTAGGTGCCTTTTGGCAAACTCCAAGCGGGCTGTTGTGTCTTACTGAGGAGTAGCTTCTGTCTAGCCACTCTACCATAAAGGCCTGATTGGTGGAGTGCTGCAGAGATTGTTGTCCTGGAAGGTTCTCCCATCTCCACAGAGGAACTCTAGAGCTCTGTCAGAGTGACCATCTGGTCCCTGACCGAGGCCCTTCTCCCCCGATTGCTCAGTTTGGGTGGGTGGCCAGCTCTAGGAAGTTTATTGGTGGTTCCAAACTTTTTCCATTTAAGAATGATGGCGGCCCCTTTGTTCTTGGGGACCTTCAATGCTGCAGTAATTTTTTGGTACCCTTCCCCAGATCTGTGCCTTGACACAATCCCTTCTCGGAGCTCTACGGACTATTCCTTCGACCTTATGGCTTGGTTTTTGCTCTGACATGCCCTGTCAACTTTGGGACCTTTTTATACAGACAGGTGTGTGCCTTTCCAAATCATGTCCAATCAATTGAATTTACCACAGGTGGACTCCAAGTTGTGTTAACATGTCAAGGATGATCAGTGGAAACAGGATCCACCTGAGCTCAATTTCAAGTCTCATAGCAAAGGGTCTGAATACATATGTAAATAGGTATTTCTGTCCTTTTTGTATATTTCTAAAAACCTGTTTTCGCTTTGTCATTATGGGGTATTGTGTGTAGATTGCTGAGGATTTTTTTTTGTATTCAATAAAATGTTAATGAGACTAACGTAACAAAATGTGAAAAGGTCCAAGGGGCCTGAATACTTTCCGAAGGCACTGTGTGTGTGTGTGTGTGTGTGTGTGTGTGTGTGTGTATATAGGTAGATATAGTTTGGTTACATTTGGGTCTCATTGCTTATGTTATGAAAGACAATGAACTAGGCAGCGCATTTGATTAACTTAGTTGTTTTCAGAGACTGAGGTTGACTTTGGAGTGATGCACTCTGGAATAGCATGGTCAGTTCTTCTTGATTTAACACACACATTAACCTTTCTATTTGTCCTCTGAAAAAAATGTCAGCGGAGAAGATTTTTTAGGTTCCTGTTCCAAAAACAGAAAAGCCAAAAGGTAGTCTACTTATTTTAATGGTTGTGAGTAGGGATGCACGATATATCGATGAACATATTGGTATCGGCCGATATTAGCAAAAATGCCAACATGTCAAAGCTGACGTGCATACCTATATAACGTAGGTACATGACGTAAGGATGCCACATGAAATGTTGCGCTACACGTGCAACACAGCATTCCTAACCTAGCCCACAATGTCTGCTGTGTGGATCGAGCAGTCAACAAGTCGAGCCTTCATTTGAAAGAGTAATACAATTTCAGCGAGACACCTCAAAGGAGATATCCATTAACGCCAAGATAATGGAATTCATTGCCCTTGACAATCAACCGTTCTCTGTTGTGATGATGTTGGCTTTCACCGACTGGTCGAGCACCGGTACAATGTTGCCCTACCGGAGTTAACCAGTAATAGTGTCACTGCTATTAGCTTCACGACATACTATGGAACGCCATTTGGGTCTTCGTGTGTCAAAAAAGATAAACGTCAAATAACACAGTTCTATTATAGAATGTTGTGTGTTCTGTATTTGCACGTGCAAGCCAAGCGCCACCACTACTATCAGTAGCGCTGTCAAAGCTGTACAAAAAAGTCTGCAAACACCGGCCACGAACGATGTGCTTACAATAGAGCGTTGGTAATAAATCATTATTTGTTTGACTGAAACTTCTGGGGTAGCTAGCTTTAGCCTGGTACCTAGCTAGCACCAATACAACCAGCCTGAAAACAATGACCAGTAGAAACTGCAGTCGTTTTCATTATTCTTAGCAAGGATTTAGGAATCCTTGTGAGTAAGTATTAGCTAGGTAGCCACTTGTTGTTCACCTATTGAAATTGAACTTCAGTTCATGAAAATAAATGGCTAGTCAGCTACTTCACCCTGATGCCCAAAGCTAGCGTTATTAGCAGCCAGCTAGCGTCATCTGGCTAGTGAGGCTCGACTGGACTGTGTTGTGAAGCTAGCCACAATAAGGATTAGGCACAATACTGGAATTTGTGGTTTGCCTTCAAAATAAAAGGACCTCTTTTGAAAGTGATGCAGGAGGTTACAATTGGTGGAATCATGCCATATTTAGGCTAGATAATGTTAAACAAGGTTGGAATGTGAAGCAATGAAATGGGGTATCAGTCTACTCAGTGAACCCACAGAACACAACTGTGAAGTTTACGCAAATATAAGCATTGTAGCTCTTATCGCGGGACTGTGACTGTGTTGTCACCCCCCAGTCAGCCTATTGTGTGTATTGATATTCATATTGCACTGTGAAGTTTTACGTAAGGATTGGGGATCAATGAAATGGGGTATCAGTCTACTCATTACTCAAGATATTTGTTCCCAACGTCGTCGGAGTTATCACTCCAAAACATCCACATTACATCAAAGTTGGATCAGCCTGTAGTGTGGTTTTCCACTTTAATTTTGAGTGTGACTCCAAATCCAGACCTCCATGGGTTGATAAATTGGATTTCCATTGATTATTTTTGTGTGATTTTGTTGTCAGCACATTCAACTATGTAAAGAAAAAAGTATTTAATAAGATTATTTCTTTCATTCAGATCTAGGATGTGTTGTTTAAGTGTTCCTTTATTTTTTTGAGCAGTATATTATAAAAATAAAGCGTAACTGGATGGAATATGGGGAAAAATGCACCAAATTCTCATTTCTTTTTCAATCTTCAACAATCTTCAATATAAATGGTACCCCAAAAATGTATTGAAACTTGTTACAAATTGAGTCACGCATGATTCGCCGAATTATATTTTGAAGGAGGAAGTAAAGTACTTTAAGAATATGTTTTCATTTCAGTCTCCTCCATCTCCACTAACCAAAGCTAATTGTATGGATTTGTTTCCTATTAATAATGTAAAATTAACATCTGTACAGAAAGACTCATGTGAAGGTCAAATTACAGAGGAGGAACTTCTTGATGCAATTAAAGCCTTTAAAGCTGGGAAAACTCCAGGGATGGATGGCATACCAGTGGAGGTATACCAAACATTTTTTGATATACTCAGAGGACCATTATTAGCATGTTTTAACCACTCCTATATAAACAGTAGATTATCGGACACGCAACAAGGTCTGATTTCATTATTACTGAAACAGGATCCCAGTGGTGTGTGTCTATATAAATATCCAATCCATTTAAAAAATTGGAGGCCTCTTACACAGATTCTAGCAAAAATCTTGGCACATAGAATTAAAAAGGTTATTGTCAGATATTATTCATCCTAATCAGACAGGTTTTTTACATGGACGATACATTGGAGATAATATAAGACAAGTACTGGAAACAATAGAATACTATGAAATATTGGGGAAACCATGCCTGGTTTTTATAGCTGATTTTGAAAAGTATTTTGATAAAGTACGACTGGGGTTTATATATACATGCCTAGAATATTTCAATTTTGGAGAATCTCTTTATAAAATGGGTTAAAGTCATGTATAGTAACCCTAGGTGTAAAATAGTAAATAATGGCTACATCGCAAAGTTTTAAACTGTCTAGAAGAGTAAAACAAGGTTGTCCGCTATCGGCATTGCTTATGGTTTTGCCTACACCTGCTTTTTAAATTATATGAACCAAAAAAATATTCAATTTTATTTGGAATGGCAAGCCAGACCAAATTAAAAGGGCCTATTTATATAACGAATATGAATTTGGAGGGCAGAAATTATTAAATATTAAAGCATTAGACAGCTCACTAAAGGCGTCAGTCATACAAAAATTATACCTAAATCCGAAATGTTTCTTTAGTAAGAAAGTCTCACCCCATGTTCAAGAATGACTTTTTTCCCCTTTATTCAGATTACAACTGGTTACTTTTGGTTATTCGAAAATGAAATAATCTCCAAAATATTGTAATTTTTTAAACAAGCCTTAGAAAATTGGTTGCAATTTCAGATTAATCCACCTGAAAGGACAGAGCAAATAAACACCAAACATTGTGGGTAAGCTCAAAAATACTAATTGATAAGAAAAAAGTGTTTTTCGATAAAATGTTTAAAAAAGGTATAATTTTTGTAAATTGTCATAAATAGGACTGGTGGAGTTATGTCACACATGCAGCTAACACAGACATATGGAAATGTCTGCTCTACCCAAAATTACAACCAACTAATTGCAGCATTACCACAAAAATGGAAGAGGCAAGTCGAAGAGGGAAAAAGGACAGAAAATTGTGATAAATGAAATAGGTATATGTTTTTATTTAAATAGTTCATGATGTCGTATGTGTGACTAGTCTGTGTGACTAATGGCCCATGGAAGTGTTCCCATACCTGCTGGATCAGGCACTGTTACGTCAAACTGTAAACCCAAGTCAGTTGTGCATTGTTGATGACTTCTTTCATTTAATTTCCCTTAATCTTTATAGAAACCTTTTCTTTCATTTATTGGCCTTATGGTTCAAAAGACTAGAGCTCGATCAATATGTTTTTTTGGTTCCGATACAGATTTCTTGGGAGGGGGACAAAAAAACATTTTTACTGCAGGGAAATAAAAAGTGACATTTTTCTACACTGAATTCTCATAAATTGCCATCCAAAAGAGCAATCGTCTAATAACTATGCTTCAGATATTGATTTCTTACATTGTGAGAATAATGACACGTCATGAGAATGTCCGCAAGTGTTCAGATAAGAGATTTCCTTTTGTCATCCTATTTATAGAATATTGGTTATCGGCTGACAGCGATATATCGGTACAAGGCCGATTTATATCAGTGAACCAATATATCGGTCGGGCTCTACAAAATACCTAATTCTTTGGTTATTTTCACTTCTTGTAACATATGAATGTATTTAAATCAATCATATTCCTGACAGTTGAAATTGATACTCTTGTGAAATAGTTATTGTTTTGTCTGTGTTGCAAATAGACTAGCCGAGATTGGGTTTCTAGAGTTGTGTGGTGGTGAGAAATGGCATATATATTATTTTTTACATAATGTTTCCCGTGCCCACATGAACATTTCCAAACTAACAGGACTGAAGGAGAGGCCGGTTTCTGTGCTGCTGAGGGAAGCCAAGGAGGAATCTGCTGTGAAAGAACCAGGTAAGACCACACCACCTTGAGTGATTGTTTTTCAGGGATTCTGTGCAAGGACCAAACTTAGTGTGCATTCATATTGCATAAAGGAAGGTATTATCTTACTTACCCCAAAAACACAAATGCATAATGTGATTTGTTCCATCTTGCCTTACCAAGAGACAATGAGAATGTGATACTACATTGAAAAAATTACTGTGATGTCAAAGATGCCTGTGTACATATCCTCACCAGGTTTTTTTTTCGAGGACAGGTTAGAGTGGGTGTAACTCTCACTCAACTGAAGCCCTCTGGGCTTTTTTGTTAACAGAAAATGTATTTGTCCTGTCCTACAGTACCAGTCAAAAGTTTGGACACCTACTCATTGAAGGGTTTTCCTTTATTTGTACTATTTTCTACATTGGAGAATAATAGTAAAAACATCAAAATGATTAAATAACACATATGGAATCATGTATAAATCAAAAAATATTTAAACAAATAAAACATTTTTTTTTTTTTATTCTTCAAAGTAGCCACCCTTTCTCTTGATGACAGCTCTGCACACTCTCGGCATTGTCTCAACCAGCTTCACCTGGAATTATTTCCCAACAGTCTTTAAGAAGTTCCCACATGTGGAGCATTTGTTGGCTGCTTTTCCTTCACTCTGCAGTCCAACTCATCCCAAACCATCTCAATTGGGTTGAGATCGGGTGATTTGTGGAGGCCAGGTCATCTGATGCAGCACTTCATCACTCTCCTTGGTCAAATAGCCCTTACACAACCTGGAGGTGTGTTGGGTCATTGTCCTGTTGAAAAGCAAATGATAGTCCAACTAAGCGCAAACCAGATGGGATGGTGTATTGCTGCAAAATGCTGTGGTAGCCATGCTGGTTAAGTGTGCCTTCCAATTCTAAATACATCACAGACAGTGTCACCAGCAAAGCACCCCACACCATCACACCTCCTGCTTCATGGTGGGAACCACACGGGGAGATCATCCGTTCACCTACTCAGCATCTCACAAAAACAAGGCAGTTGGAACCAAAAATCAAAAATGTATACTCATCAGACCAAATGACAGATTTGCACTGGTCTAATGTCCATTGGTCGTGTTTCTTGGCTCTTCTTATTGGTGTACTTTAGTAGTGGTTTCTTTGTAGCAATTTGACCATGAAGGCCTGATTCACACAGTCTCTGAACAGTTGTTGAGATGTGTCTGTTACTTGAACTCAGTGAAGCATTTATTTGGACTGCAATTTCTGAGGGTGGTAACTCGAATTAACTTATCCTCTGCAGCAGAGGTAACTCTGGATCTTTCTTTTCTGTGGCGGTCCTCATGAGAGCCAGTTTCATCATAGCGATTGATGGTTTTTGCGACTGCACTTTCAATGTTCAAGAAATGTTTCTGGATTGACTGACCATGTCTTAAAGTGATGATGGACTGTCGTTTCTCACTATTGTTATTTCACTGCTGCTCTTTAATTACTTGTTACTTTTATTTCTTATTCTTATCTGTGGTTTTTTATACTGCATTGTTGGTTAGGGGCTCGTAAGTAAGCATTTCCCTGTAAGGTCTACAGCTGTTGTATTCGGCGCATGTGACTAATAAAATTTGATTTGATTATTTGAGCTGTTCTTGCCATAATATGGACTTGGTATTTTACCAAATAGGGCTATCTATTGTATACCACCCATACCTTGTCACAACACAACTGATTTGCATCAAATGAATTAAGAAGCAAAGAAATTCCACAAATTAACTTTTAACAAGGCATACCTGTTAATTGAAATGTATTGCAGGTGACTACCTCATGAAGCTGGTTGAGAGAATGCCAAGGGTGTGCAAAGCTGTCATCAAGGCTACTTTGAAGAATCTCAAATATAAAATATATTTGATATCTTTAACACTTTTTTGGTTACTACATGATTCCATGTGTATTATTTCATAGTTTTGATGTCTTCACTATTATTCTACAATGTTTCGTTACCCAGATAAACATCTTAAAATAACACCTAGTATAGGTGTGTTGGAAATCCTCATTCAATGTGGTGGGGAGAGTTTGCACTGTAGGACCCGTGGAACGACCCACAACCGGTACACATTCTCTAGCCTGACGTTGGTGTTGGGTCAGCAACTGTCACAATAGGAAGATATTTGAATGAAAAAACGTATGCATGTCCTCCGGCCAGCAGAACCCCATACAGCTACAATGACGAACTATGAAGGAGTTGTGCTACACTGCTTGAACATGCAGTACTGTCAACTAGTCTAAAGATGAATGACAAAAAATCAATGTAAGCTGTGGTTTGCATGTCAAAGAGAGGGTAAAACTCCCACTTACGACTGATGCGTTTCAACAAACATGTCCTCATAAGGATATAGTCCCTGCCCTAAACGAATGTCCTTGGATTGTAAAATTCAACTTATGAGCCGAGCCCATTGTTAAGGAAGTAGTCCAGACAACAGAGAGGACTGAGGAAGAAGAGCAGCATCCATCGACCCCATCACAGGAGCTGCAGGCCCCTGAAGGGGAGAGTCCGAATGCTGAGGGAGCTCTAGTCAAATCGGAAGCTACCTCTGAGGAATCTTTTGAGGGGAAACTGGAGGTTAAGGCAGGCTCATTTGAGGCTCTCTCTGAGGCTGCGGTCCAGGTAGAGGAAAGTGAATACCCCTCTTGATAAAACATTGTCTGTCCCAATCCCACCAGGGTACGAATGTAAACATCATTATCACCTGCTACATACTGTCATCATGGCGTATATCAACTGCTGTTCCATTTCCTCCATGTGTAGCTAAGCATAGTCCCATCAACATGTCAATCTGTTGGCATACCGTTTCAATGGGGAGATGTGTACTGTGACTTGAGACAAATGCATTCCACTCACTCTGTTGCTGTGCTTCATTGCAGAATAATGGAATCACAGAATATAATTGTTTTGCAATAGCAATACATGTCCTGTCTGTTCCTTCCAGATGCTGTTCCCCCTCCTGATGATGATGATGGTAAGATGGTATATTTTCTCTCTTTCTATCTTAACCATCAGACTGTAACATTCACTAGCCTATCCACTGACCTTTTTAATGTCGTTACTCATAACAGTTGATGGATCTCAGAACACGGATGTGGAATCTGAAATCCAAGGTTTGTGTGACTCAGACTAATAGTGAATGATAGAGGTAGTCAAGAGCTTGTAGTGAGTGCTCTTCTCTCCACTCACCTCAGTCATGTACCATCGTTGGTCCCGGCCACACAGAGACGGATCAAATGCCTGAAGGAGACATTACACATTCGTTGATCAATAAAAAATGATACCAATTTCAACTTTGGCTGTCTTTTTATCTCTGCAAGCCCTCAAAGTATGAACCCATAGAAGAACCATTGACCCGATCCGTTTTGGATGGATACTAAATCTATTTGCGGTCGGCACCGGCCTGTTATCCATTCTTTTGTGTAACTCGTTCTTATCATCCTGATTTGGAATTCAATAAAAATATGCTATTCAGAGATCTTATCATAACATTTATTTATTTTTTGTATTGAGATTGCTCTGTTATGTTATGTTAATACCTTTGGAAAGACGAGGGAATTGCTAGGCTCCGTTCATTTAATACCATACCTTTTAAACCTACTGTGATGGCTCATTCTTCTGAAAGGGCTGGAGAGGTCAAAGCAATGGCAGGACCAGTAACCTGCTTGGCCCAGTGCTCCCTCTCCTATTCCCATAGAAAATGTTTCTTAACTAGGCCCTGGATGTTGCTTTGGGGGCCTTGAGAACCACCCGAAAAGGTAGCAACAACGTTTCTGGCAACGGCACAAACTGATACGACCCGCCTGGGAAAAGTAATAATGGGGAAGCACTGGATTGGCCCACTACCTGCCAATAAAAGCATACTGTAGCGGTCAATGGCCACAACAGCAATAGGCTAAGCACATAGCTGCAAACCGGCTTAGTTTGAATTCCCATCAAGCTCAGTTTAACCCTAGTTAAAAAGCTTCTGCTGTACAGTATGGTGTGACTGCCTTTCAAGTTTCAGTATTTATTCTGTCTTCCTCAAGCTTCATGTCAATGTCATTTCAGCTGCTGTCCCTCTCCCCCCGATATCAGATGATTTTATCCCAGGTATGTTTTACATCTCCTCTTAATGAAATGTGGCAACAATTATAAATGACATGCTATGTTATAGCAATGGCTAGCACAACATGTTATAATAAATCACAAAATGGACTCTTATACATGCTCATACTGTAACCGAGTGGCGCAGCAGTCTAAGTCAGTGCATCTCAGTGGAAAAGGCGTCACTACAGTTCCTGGTTCGAATCCAGGCTGTATCACATCCGGCCGAGATTGGCAGTCCCATAGGGCGGCGCACAATTGGCCCGGCGTCATCCGGGTTTGGCCGGGGTAGGCCGTCATTGTAAATAAGAATTTATTATTAACTGACTTGCCTAGTTAAATAAAGGTTCAATAAATGTTTAAAAAATGTATATACTCATTCGGGATGTGCATCTCTCCCGTTTTTAAGATTATTAGATACAGTACCAGTCAAAAGTTTGGACACCTACTCATTCAAGGGTTTTTGTTTAGTTTTACTATTTTCTACATTGTAGAATAGTAGTGAAGACATCAAAACGATGAAATAACACAAATGGAATCATGTCGTAACCAAAAAAGTGTTAAACAAATCAAAATATATTTGAGATTCAAATTAGGTCATCTGATGCATCACTCTCCTTGGTCAAATAGCCCTTACACAGCCTGGAGGTGTGTTTTGGGTCATTGTCCTGTTGAAAAACAAATGATAGTCCCACTAAGCGCAAAGCAGATGGGATGGTGTATCGCTGCAGAATGCTGTGGTAGCCATGCTGGTTAAGTGTGCCTTGAATTCTAAATAAATCATGACAGTGTCACCAGGAAAGCACCATCATACCACCACCTCCATGCTTCATGGTGGGAACCACACATGCGGAGATCATCCGTTCACCTTCTCTGCGTCTCACAAAGACAAGGCAGTTGGAATCAAAAATATCACATTTGGACTCATCAGACCAAAGGACAGATTTCCACCGGTCTAATGTCCATTGCTCGTGTTTCTTGGCCCAAGCAAGTCTCTCTTTTATTATTGGTTTACTTTAGTAGTGGTTTCTTTGTAGCAATTCGACCATGAAGGCCTGACTCACACGCAGTCTTCTCTGGACAGTTGATGTTGAGATGTGTCTGTTACTTAAACTCTGAAGCATTTATTTGGGCTGCGTTTTCTGAGGCTGTTAACTCTCTAATGAACTTATCCTCTGCGTCAGAGAGAACTCTGGGTCTTCCTTTCCTGTGGCAGTCCTCATGAGAGCCAGTTTCATCATAGTGCTTGATGGGTTTTGCGACTGCACTTGAAGAAACTTTCAAAGTTCTTGACATTTTCCGTATTGACTGACCGTCATGTCTTCAAGTAATGATGGACTGTCATTTGTCTTTGCTTATTTGAGCTGTTCTTGCCATAATATGGACTTGGTCTTTTATCAAATAAGGCTATCTTTTGTATACCACCCCTACCTTGTCACAGTACAACTGATTGGCTGAAATGCATTAAGAAAGAAAGAAATTCCACAAATTAACTTTTAACAAGGCACACCTGTTAATTGAAACGACTACCTCATGAAGCTGGTTGAGAGAATGCCAAGAGTGTGGAAAGCTGTCATCGAGGCAAAGGGTGTCGACTTTGAAGAATCTCAAATATAACAAATCAAAATATATTTGAGATTCTTCAAAGTATATTTTCGGTTGTTTAACACTTTTTTTTTTGGTTACTACATGATTCCAAATGTGTTATTGAATCATTTTGATGTCTTCACTATTATTCTACAATGTATAAAATAATAAAAAGAAAAACACTGCAATGAGTAGGTGTGTCCAAACTTCTGTCTGGTACTGTATATATAATTCTGATCATTTTTTGCTCAGAACTTGGGGGGGCCAAAGAGAACCACGGGCCGCCAGTTGTGGAACCCTGGCCTAGGGCTGTTCAGCATGCAAAATGACATGTAGATCAATGACACTCAACACAGTTACATGCTTAGTTCCACACTGAAGGAGAGGACGCGTCAGTTGTCACAAAAGATGACACATTTTCAGAACGTAGAAAGAAAGTAATATAAGCAAAACATTTTAGTAAAGTTTGAGTCGATTTTCTGACCGCTACATTTTGGATCAGTTTAGGGGTCAGTGGACCGATACGATTGCATCTTAAACATTTTGAATCCAGAGTTGTTACATCCCTACTACTTATCGTACCGGTATCCTTTATAAGTTGCTCTATATTTTAGCATGATAGTTAACGTTTTTAAATGTTCTGTCTTGTCTCTCCTTAGATGATAGTAGAGATGAAGCAACACATCCTTATGGTTAGTATGTCTTCGATTTTGTTTTGCCATGCGTCTTTAACTCATTCATACTTACATGAGTCTGTTTTGCATTTCTTTTTTTAGAGGATGAAAACAATGCCATTGACACGAAAGGAGGTGAGATTCAGAATGTTTTGATTATTCATTGGCCAAATAGACTCTTCTACTCTCCTTCCTCGCCTTCTCATTGGTTAACTGGTCTTAACTGTAACCTTGCACTGAATACTAAGCAGACATTTTTGCACTAAATAAACTATGGATGTATATTTTCAGAATTGGTTGAGAAGGCACAGCCACAGCAGACAGTAGGTAAGCTACAGTACTGATTCTACATTTAAACATTTCCGTATGACCATTGGTGATGGTGTTTTATTAGACGTTGTGAATGGTCTGTGTCTACTTAGTGTGTTTATTTGCTTGTCTTGCAGAAGAGTCAAAGCAATACAACAACCAAGCAGGCTCCCTGGAGACAAAGGAAACGGGTGTGTTGCTGATGCATGCATGCACACACAAACGCACACACACTCGCTCTCACACACAACACACACCAATGTGATATCTTAGATAAGTCCCCAATCTTACATATGGCACTGAAATCTAATCTTTAGTACAACTGCGATACAATGCAGAGGTGGAATCTGTTCCAGAACCGGAGGCTGACGTGGAACCAGAGGTGGAATCTGTTCCGGAACCGGAGGCTGACGTGGAACCAGAGGTGGAATCTGTTCCGGAACCGGAGGCTGACGTGGAACCAGAGGTGGAATCTGTTCCGGAACCGGAGGCTGACGTGGAACCAGAGGTGGAATCTGTTCCGGAACTGAAAGGTTAGGAGTGGAACACGTCTTGTACCATTGCTTTTTAAAGGAACATTCTCACTTAGAGGTCATGTGAATAGTGTTGATTTCTTACTGTAAGTGCAGTGTACCTGCTCACCTGTACGTGTGGATTGTAGCTGAGGAGCCAGTGGTGGTAGAGGACAAAACACCATAGGGAGATTCAGAACGTCGGCACAACAACACACACGTTCACGCTTTATTCTCAGTAAACATTTGTGCCGGATGTTTTTTTGGGTGTTTCCCATAGCTGCTGCAGCACCCCCAGAAGGAAAAACACATTTTTAAAAATTGTCACTTGTTGACATTAATGAGTTGGCTGTAAGATGTTCAATAGATGTGTATCACTACATGACTAGGTATCAAAGTCACTCAGTTCCTCTTAAATAAGTCTTGACTGATAAACCGGGCCATCAGCAACCTCTTGTGGTCATATACTGCAAGGACAATGTGGTGTGAGGAACTCTGCCTACACAGCAGTAAGGGGGAAAAAAACACTGGTCTGAAGGTGGAGTGCACTTTAAAAAGCCCCCCAGATCCCTGGCCTATGGCCTGTATCCAATAGGCCTAGTAAATTGTGACATAATCACCTTACATCACTGCTGAGAAATGTAAGCTCAGGTTACAACTTAAAATGAGTTATTCAGTTTATTCCTGGTTGCGTGCCATTTTATCATTCCTTCAATAGGCCTGTCCGTTTTATTGAGATCTGATTGAGATTTGTACAATATGCAGTCCATATACGTCATGAAAAAACAGACCTCTACAATGTCAAGTGTCTATTATTGCAGAGTGTTTGTAAACCCTGGATTGTAATGCTATGTATTGGTCAGTGAGAGACTTTGAAGCCACCGGTCGGTCATACTGGCCCTCCCCAGAAGACGCAGTCCTTAAGAATGAATGGAATTCTACAGTATTTCTATTTAAATGTTTCAAGGACAAAATGACATGTATTTTTTGTTTTGGGTGAAGTGGGTACCGTAACATTAGAACTTTCAAAAAAATATACTTTGAGGAGAATGTTTTTTATTATATATATATATATATATAATTTTTATGTTTAGCTCACATAATATAATTTAAAAGTAGGGTGTCTGTAATAGAATAAACATGTAGACATGAATAAATGCATTTAATGGTAGGGGAGTGCGAAGTTGGAGGCTTCAGCACAGTCATCTAGTGTATAATATATATATAAATCATTGGTTTGCTGCTGTTGGCGTTATTGTTTTGTTTACTGTATTGGTGGACACCAGTTTATTCTCAATATAATCCTTTATATAAACCTTTGTTTTTTCCAAGAAAATCATTATGCTTTTTAAACCAGATCTGTTCTTGGGGCTTAAATGTGTCTTTCTTTATAAGAACTATTGAACATCTTGTCATGTTTTTTAGACCATGCTTTAGTTAAATCAATCCGAAAAGCTTTATTCAATATTTGTTATTTGTGCTGCCACATTATGTTGATAGCATTCATTTTTCTAGCTGTCATTTTCTTCCCTTTGTATATCTTTCAGAAAATGCTGAGGACCAGCCCAAGGATAAGCTTCAAGAAAAAGGTAATTGCTTATTTTATCTATATTTCTATGGCGGAACGATCCAACCAATCCCTCAGTGAGGTTCTGTTCTTCGTTTCAGCCAAAAAGAAGAAGCCCAAACTCCTGAATAAATTTGAGAAAACGATCAAGATGGAGATTGACGCTGCTGAGAAATTACGTAAAAAGGTAGTCTGATGTTGTCCTCTTTATAAGCCTGTGCAAGATTTTTAATGAACATGTTGTTATCTTGAAAGTAAATGGCTGAATCAATGCTGATCTGTTGTCTTGTTTCACCACTCAGGGGAAAATGGAAGAGGCTGTCCGGGCTTTTGAAACCCTAGTTCTGCAATACCCCCAGAGTCCCAGATGTCGCTATGGGAAAGCCCTGGTGAGAACGACTGTCTCAATTTTCCTGGTTTATTTTGAACTGGTTAAACAATTTGTAACCGTTTAACATTTTTAACACTTAGTGTTTACACTTTAACAAAACACTTAAATACTGTATACTACGAGCATAAACAAATTGGACCCATGTACAAATAAGGAAAATACCTGAAATGTTGTGGGGCTCATTGTGTGTGCTATGTGAGTTCAGGCTGAGGATGGCCTGGCAGAGAAGATGCTCAGCAACGACATGCTGCAGAAGGCCATCGGCACATACAAGGAGGCGTCAGAGCTGCCCAACGCCACGCCTGACCTCATCAAGGCCACACTGAAGAAACGGGCTGAGCGTCAGCAGTTCCTAGGTAATACACAGGTCCCAGCATGCTAGAGTGAGCGCGCTCACACACACACACACATTTTTGAAGGGAGAGAGGATATTATACTGTCCATTTGTCCTGTATACTTAGTTTGAATACCGTTTTGGACTCAGATTAATGGAAAGGGGGTTGTAGTGGTTGTCTTTCTCATGTAGATTTAATTGATTATATATTTTTTATAACTCCAGTATTTTGGGAATATTTTGTCTAATTGAGATTACTGGGGAGTCTGGTTGTACATAGGGTGACTCTCTCTCTTTCTCTTTCTTTCTCTGTCTCTCTCTGTCTCTCTCGCTCTCTCTCTGGTGTAGGTCGTATGAGGGGTGCCTTGGCCACGTTGGAGAAACTGGTACAGATCTTCCCTGAGGACGTGGCCCTGAAGAACGATCTGGGCGTGGCCCACCTGCTCATCGGAGACAACAAGGGCGCCAAGAGGATCTATGAGGAGGTGAGCCAAAGTCATCACCATATTGGTGAAACAATGTGTAGAAAATGGATTGCCATTGTGTTTCACTTTTTCACCATGTCTGTGCTTCAGCAAACACAATTGAAATGTGATTGTAATTTGCAAGATTACAAGTAAATGAAATTTGGCCGTTTTCAGTAGGGAAGTTTCAATGAGTGTCATTGTTTGATTAACAATTGATGATTTCGAATGATGTTTCCCCGGTAGGTGTTGGCCACTGCACCAAGTGACGGCTTTGCTAAAGTCCATTACGGCTTCATCCTCAAATCAGAAAACAAGATAGCAGAGAGCATCCCATTCCTCAGGGTAAGTACTGTGTGTTTTATAAATAATACATGAATCATGATCACACAGATTCAAACCACTCTTTTGATCCTGAACCCCCTCTCTCTGCGCTGAACCCCCTCTCTCTGCACTGAACCCCCTCTCTGCGCTGCAGGATGGTTTGGAATCAGGAGACCCTGGCACAGACGACGGAAGGTTTTACTTCCACCTCGGAGACGCTTTACAGAGAATGGGAGACGACAGTGTGAGTTAAGATCAAACTCAGACACCAAACTTACACCAATACTGACTCAACACCAGCAGTATTCACTAGAGTAACTTCACTGAGTATGGTAACAGTATGACTTCTCGTGATTACTCTTTTTCTTATTGTCAGAAGAAAAAGAGCATTTGAAAATACTGTGTGTGAGTTCCAATGTGATGGTTTTTGAATGCTACAAGCACTATGGTCTTCTCCATTCTCAGGCCTACAAGTGGTATGAGAGAGGGCACCTGAGAGGTCACTTTGCCTCCGTATGGCAGCGATCTCTCTACAATGTGGACGGTCTCAAAGCCCAGCCGTGGTGGACGCCCAAGGACACTGGATATATGGATCTAGTCAAGGTACTGATGATGGTAGACTTGATAATGTCTCAGCTGGTTGTCTTTTCTCTCTGCTAGTTGATTGATCAATGTCACCGAGTTCAATAACGCCTAGAGAGAGTACTTCCTCTCTGTTCCATTGATAGCTTCTGTGACAGTGTGGGCAGGGACATCTGAAGAACGATCTGGCCTTAATGGTTGTTCTGCCCCTGAGCAAGGCAGTTAACCCACTGTTCCCCGGGCGCCGAAGACCTGGATGTCGATTATGGCAGCCCCCCCGCACCTCTCTGATTCAGAGGGGTTAGGTTAAATGTGAAAGACACATTTCTGTTGAATGCATTCAGTTATACAACTGACTAGGTATCCCCCTTTCCCTAATGTCATTTTGTAATCTCCACCTGGCACAGCCAGAAGCGGACTGGCCACCCCTCGGAGCCTGGTTCCTCTAGGTTTCTTCCTAGGTTCCTGCCTTTAAAGGGAGTTTTTGCTAGCTGTGTGCTTCTGCATTGCTTGCTCTTTGGGATTTTAGGCTGGGTTTCTGTATAGCACTTTGTGACAACTGCTATAAAAGGGCTTTATAAAATATATTTGATTGATTGAACATCGTTTGCGTTTTGAACTGGCATAAATCTGACCATGTATCCCCTTTGCTGTACCTGGGGCAGACCGTAGAAATATAATAACGTGTCCTAACTCTATGGAACAGACCCTGGAGAGGAACTGGAGGATCATCAGGGACGAGGCCCAGTCTGTGATGGATAAAACCACTGGTCTCTTTGTTCCAGAGGAGGAGAACCTCAGAGAAAAAGGGGAGTGGGGCCAGTTCACCCTCTGGCAGCAAGGTAAACCAATCAAACCCTTCACAACTAGCACCTGGAAAGTTCCTATCTTACAAATACACTGAACTTAATTGAAATCAAAAAGTGCCTTAGGATTAGGGGTTAGTGGTGTCTGAACCTGGCCTCTATTTCCTTGCTTCACTTTCCTGGTCATGCAGGCAAGAAGGCAGGGGAGTCCTGCCGCAGTGTTCCAAAGACCTGTGGTCTGTTGGAGCGCTACCCAGAGGCTACAGGCTGCAAGAGAGGACAGGTAGGTCACCCCTCCACAGACGTGACTGACATGCCAACTATTAGGCATCACGCCAGCCAGCACTGCTGTAGAGCAGGGGAGGATAGATGGACAGACAGTCTGGCCCTGCAGGCTCCTACTGGAGATGGATGGAGTTACAAAGGCACTATGCTGCACTCACTGCAATTTCTTTCAATTTCTGTTGCAAAAATAGTAACTGTTTGTATTTTGTGAATGTGGCTGACCAATGTGCCTTTGAGCCAACAGGTTGCTTAAAAAAAGTCTATTTTTTTTAAACATACTTAATTTTAATACTTCAATTTCAGCTGTGCTCACTTTCTCTGGGTGTATGACCGCCCCGCTCTCTCGCTCTCTCTCTCTGTCTCTCGGGGCTCTAGATCAAGTTCTCGGTGATGCAGCCTGGTACTCACGTCTGGCCCCACACGGGGCCCACCAACTGTCGCCTGCGCATGCACCTGGGCCTGGTCATCCCCAAGACAGGCTGCAAGATCAGGTGCACCAACGATACCAGGTAACACCTTCACTGCCATCAACGTCAAGCCTTTTTACATCTAATAACATCACCCACTTGTTCATTTTTGGTACGGTGTAAGACTTACCATGAGTGCTCAGTACTTAATATCACTCAAGACTAAGTATTGCGGAAAAATATTTTTAACGTTATCTTGCCGATCTTGTGGACTGTAAGTCCTTGCATCCATAGCTCCGTCTATGAATTTGAGTGTTTGAGTTTCCCCAGCCCCATCCCTCAGCTTTATACCAAACTAACTGGAAGAGCTGCCATTGGACTTATAAACTCATCCATGTGGCTTCATTAATTGCTAACCCGGTCTGCTAACTGCTAGCTTGCTATCCCCGGTCTGCTAACTGCTAGCTTGTTTAGCCCCGGCCTACTAACTGTTAGCTTGTTAGCATCGGCCTGCTAACTGTCTGAATCGCCGTGTCCCCAGTCAGCCCGACCAATCACTGGACCCATATGTTCACTTGGCTACGCATGCCTCTCTCTAATATCAATATGCCTCGTCCATTACTGTCCTGGTTAGTGATTACTGTCTTATTTCACTGTAGAGCCTTTAGCCCTGCTCAATATGCCTTAACCAACCATGATGTTCCACCTCCTACATATGCGATGACATCACCTGGTTTAAACGTCTCGAGACTATATCTCATCATTACTCAATGCCTAGGTTTACCTCCAATGTACTCACATCCTACCTTACCTTTGTCTGTACACTATGCCTTGAATCTATGCTATCGTGCCCAGAAACCTGCTCCTTTTACTCTCTGTTCCAAACGTGCTAGACGGCCAGTTCGTATAGCCTTTAGCCATACCCTTACCTACTTCTCCTCTGATGTGGAGGTTTATCCAGATCCTACAGTGCCTAGCTCCACTCCCACTCCCCAGGTGCTCTCATTTGTTGACTTCTGTAACCGTAAAAGCCTTGGTTTCATGCATGTTAACATTAGAAGCCTACTCCCTAAGTTTGTTTTACTCACTGCTTTAGCACACTCTGCCAACCTGGATGTCTTAGCCGTGTCTGAATCCTGGCTTAGGAAAACCACCAAAAACCCTGAAATCTCCATCACTAACTATAACATTTTCCACCAAGATAGAACTGCCAAAGGGGGCGGTGTTAGCCTGCAGAGTTCTGTATTACTATCCAAGTCTGTACCCAAACAATTTGAGCTTCTATTTCTAAAAAATCACCTTTCCAGAAACAAGTCTCTCACTGTTGCCGCTTGCTATAGACCTCCCTCTGCCCCCAGCTGTGCCCTCGATACCATATGTGAATTGATTGCCCCCCATCTATCTTCTGAGCTCGTGCTACTAGGTGACCTAAACTGGGACATGCTTAACACCCCGGCCATCCTACAATCTAAGCTTGATGCCCTCAATCTCACACAAATTATCAATGAACCTACCAGGTACAACCCCAAATCCGTAAACACGGGCACCCTCATAGACGTCATCCTAACTAACTCGCCCTCCAAATACACCTCTGCTGTTTTCAATCAAGATCTCAGCGATCACTGCCTCATTGCCTGCATCTGTAATGGGTCTGCGACCAAACGACCACCCCTCATCACTGTCAAACGCTCCCTAAAACACTTCTGCGAGCAGGCCTTTCTAATCGACCTGGCCGGGGTATCCTGGAATGACATTGATCTCATCCCGTCAGTAGATGATGCCTGGCTATTCTTAAAAGTGCCTTCCTCACCATCTTAAATAAGCATGCCCCACTCAAAAAATTTAGAACTAGGAATAGATATAGTCCTTGGTTCACTCCAGACCTGCCTGCCCTTGACCAGAACAAAAACATCCTGTGGCGTTCTGCATTAGCATTGAATAGCCCCCGTGATATGCAACTTTTCAGGGAAGTTAGGAACAAATATACACAGGCAGTTAGAAAAGCTAAGGCTAACATTTTTCAAACAGAAATTAGCATCCTGTAGTACTAACTCAAAAAAAGTTCTGGGACGCTGTAAAGTCCATGGAGAATAAGAGCACCTCCTCCCAGCTGCCCACTGCTCTGAGGCTAGGAAACACTTACCACCGATAAATCCACTATAATTGAGAATTTCAATAAGCATTTCTCTACGGCTGGCCATGCTTTCCACCTGGCTACCCCTAACCCGGTCAACTGCCCGGCACCCTCCACAGCAACACGCCAAAGCCCCCACCATTTCTCCTTCACCCAAATCAAGATAGCTGATGTTCTGAAAGAGGTGCAAAATCTGGACCCATACAAATCAGCCGGGCTAGACAATCTGGACCCTCTCTTTCTAAAATGATCTGCCGAAATTGTTGCAACCCCTATTACTAGCCTGTTCGCCCTCTCTTTCGTATCATCTGAGATTCCCAAAGATTGGAAAGCTGCCACGGTCATCCCCCTCTTCAAAGGGTGTGACACTCTAGACCCAAACTGCTATAGACCTATATCTATCCTACCCTGTCTTTCTAAGGTCTTCAAAAGCCAAGTTAACAAACAGATTACCGACCATTTCGAATCCCACCGTACCTTCTCCACTATGCAATCTGGTTTCAGAGCTGGTCATGGGTGCACCTCAGCTACGCTCATGACATAACCGCCATAGATAAGAGACGTTACTGTGCAGCCATATTCATCGACCTGGTCAAGGCTTTCGACTCTGTCAATCACCACATTATTGGCAGACTCGACAGCCTTAGTTTCTCAAATAATTGCCTCGCCTGGTTCACCAACTACTTCTCTGATAGAGTTCAGTGTGTCAAATCAGAGGGCCTGTTGTCCGGACATTTACATTTTAGTCATTTAGCAGACGCTCTTATTCAGAGCGACTTACAGTAGTGAATGCATACATTTCATTTCATGCATTTTTTTGTACTGGCCCCCCATGGGAATCGAACCCACAACCCTGGCATTGCACACACCATGCTGGCGTTGCAAACACCATGCTCTACCAACTAAGCCACAGGGAAGGCTCTATGGGTGGACCTCTGGCAGTCTCTATGGGTGTGCCACAGGATTCAATTCTCGGGCCGACTCTCTTCTCTGTATACATCAATGATGTTGCTCTTGCTGCTGATGATTCTCTGATCCACCTCTACGCAGACGACACCATTCTGTATACTTCTGGCCCCTTTTTGGACACTGTGTTAACTAACCTCCAGACGAGCTTCAATGCCGTACAACCTTCCGTGGCCTCCAACTGCTCTTAAACGCAGGTAAAAGTAAATGCATGCTATTCAATCGATCACTGCCCGCACCTGCTCGCCCGTCCAGCATCACTACTCTGGACGGCTCTGACTTAGAATACGTGGACAACTACAAATACCTGGGTGTCTGGTTAGACTGTAAACTCTCCTTCCAGACTCACATTAAGCATCTCCAATCCGAAATTAAATCAAGAATCGGCTTCCTATTTCGCAACAAAGCATCCTTCACTCATGCTGCCAAACACACCCTCGTAAAACTGACCATCCTACCGATCCTTGACTTCGGTGATGTCATCTATATAATAGCCTTCAACACTCTACTCAACAAACTGGATGCAGTCTATCACGGTGCCATCCGTTTTGTCACCAAAGCCCCATACACTACCCACCATTGCGACCTGTATGATCTCGTTGGTTGGCCTTCGCTTCATACTCGTCGCCAAACAGGTTATCTGCAAGTCTCTGCTAGGTAAAGCCCCGCCTTATCTTAGCTCTCTGGTCATCATAGCAGCACCCACTCGTAGCATGCGCTCCAGCAGGTATATCTCACTGGTCACCCCCAAAGCCAATTCCTCCTTTGGCCATCTCTCCTTCCAGTTCTCTGCTGCCAATGACTGGAACGAACTGCCAAAATCTCTGATGCTGGAGACACATATCTCCCTCACTAGCTTTAAGCACCAGCTGTCAGAGCAGCTCACAGATCACTGCACCTGTACATAGCCCATCTGTAAACAGCCCATCTATCTACCTACCCCATCCCCATACTGTGTTTGTTTATTTATTTATTTATTTATTTATCTTGCTCCTTTGCACCCCAGTATCTCTACTTGTGCAGAAGATGAATGTGCATCTACCATTCCAGTGTTTAATTGCTATATTGTAAATACTTCGCCACCATGGCCTATTTATTGCCTTAACTTACCTCATTTGCACTCACTGTATATAGACTTTTTGTTTTCCTTTGTTCTACTGTATTATTAACTGTATGTTTTGTTTATTCCATGTGTAACTCTGTGTTGTTGTATGTGTCGAATTGCTACGCTTTATCTTGGCCAGGTCGCAGTTGCAAATGAGAACTTGTTCTCAACTAGCCTACCTGATTAAATAAAGGTGAAATTTTAAAAAATGAATAAAAAATGAACAGAAAGGCTATGGTTTGTTTTTTGTTCTCTTCCAGGGCTTGGGAGGAGGGGAAAGTGCTCATCTTTGATGATTCCTTTGAGCACGAGGTGTGGCAGGACGCCGACAGTTACCGGCTCATCTTCATCGTGGACGTGTGGCACCCCGAGCTCACCCAGTATCAACGGCAGACTCTTTCCCCCATTTAGACTGTCCGACCGACAGACTGACTGACAGGTCCAAGGTATCTGTCAACCCATTCCCTCAAGTATTGACCCCACAGCCAGCAATTTTAGGTCAAATGGGACAATTGTGACACTTGCCTCTGCTTAGTCCAGGGTGCCATTTTGGCTCCAACTTGAAGAGTTACTAAAGGCCCTCTCAGATTGGAAAACGCCTTACAACGACCCTTGGGAACACTGACTGCTAACTGTGGTACTCGCCAAGTAGGTTTTTAGGCATAAATGTGAATTTTTTTTTAAGAACGGTAAGGTGTGGGTTGAATATCACGTAGGTTGTGTTGTAAATTTGTCACAAGTGCATTCTTGTTTTTCATTAGGGAACCAAAGTGCTATATGTCTGAAACATACCTAACATACGGTAACCGCATGAAGCTGTACTATTGCAGTTATTAACTTTACTGTTGGACACTTACTGATACTTAAAAGGGATAGTTTTTCAGGTGTTTGCCCCAATCTTAATTCATTTCTTACCTCAAGAAAATGTATTTGATTACTTTTGAGGTAAGTAAATGATATGGGTTAAAACACGGAAAACTATCAATTTTTAAGATGTTGCTAAGCTAGCTAAACTTCTGCTAGCTGAAAAGTGGGAACCTAAATCTGTTGTTTCTCTAATGTGATTCGTGAATATATGTCCTGTAATTTCCATAGCATTATAAAGTAACCTGCCTTTTACTGTATTTTGGTAGGAAAAAAATTGTAATACAGACACACTGCTTATTAGGTCATTCCATTTCACTTGTAGGATTTTCGCATGTCTCTTTTGGATCAATGAATAGGAAATCACAATGCCAAGAATGTTTTTATTGCAGAATTAATATTGCCAAGAACCTTGACTGATACATCTTATTTTTGTACGCTAACAATATACACTATTTTCAACTGCGCCTTGACCTAGGAGCACACACAAACATTCTACTCAACAGGCTTGTCTTTGTCATTTAAAATCTTACAATGTGTGTATTTACATTCTTAAATGTGTCAAATATGAACGTGACTGAAGGCATGTATTTGTCAGATACATAAACATTTTATGTTTTATAAAATTACATTTTCCCTGTGTAAAACTTCGGCAGGAGCATGTTGAATGTATGCAAGACTTGTCACACGGCGTTTCATACCTTAGTCAAATACTTCCCAATACTTCCGCTGGGCTTAATTTAGTTTGCCTTGTACAATGGAACCAATGGAATAGTCCCTAAAAGGAGAACCCCAGGCTAAATCAAGCATAGGCTATACTTGACAGTATTGGACCCAGGTCTGCTCCATTCCATGAATAGCAGAGCTGATTAGAGGGGCTTTGCCTGACCAATGTTGTTGATTTTCAAAAGAAAAATGCGAAAGCATATTCTTCTAGATATGTTATTTAATCATTCTCTATGGAGGGGGGGGCTTCACTGCACCAATAAAACATATATATCATGTCCAAATCAGACCGGTGGTATTATGCAGCGTTCATGTGCTATTAGAATCTCGGGACTGACAAATTCTTGGCAATCCCAGGGACTCGTCACAACTACGAGTTTGAGGTCCCAAACCGTTCATAATGAGCTTCCAACTGGGAAATATGTGAAGGAAACTTGGGTAACAATTTTACCCCTACTTCAGAGGAGCATGTGAACACATAATCCAATGGGATGGTGTCAAAACCTTAGGCTCATTGGATTGCCTTTCAACATGGTCATGGACATTGGTGTCTTGGGGTATTTGTGGTTATGACGATGACACATTCAAGCTATCTCCTCGATGCTTCAAATGATTCCCTTCGTTACAAGGGTAACAAATCCAGCACCTTCACAAAGCCACATCGTTTGAGATTACACCTTTTATGGTCCTCTGTTATGAATTGCTATCACTCATCTTAGATATGCAGTTAATACTTCTATGGTGTTGAAATCACTGAGCTGCTCCAACTGTTGTAACTGGCCTGCCAAGTAAGTCATGTTTCTTTCAATTCTATTTTGTGTGTTGTAATCAGTTGCATTGAATATATGTAAAGCTTTTTTTCAGTAAATTAAACAATGGTCAAAATGGTGTCAAGTGATCAGAATGTTGTGTAGTTTCATTAAATACATAGGTAGCTTCATTTGTATATTGTAACTCTGATTCCTCTCATTTGAAATTCTACTCCTTTGTGTGATTTTCAATGACAACCTGAACATTCACACACAACTAAAAATGCTTTTTCTATACATTCTTTTAAAGATTACTTAAATACATTGCAGTTCGATGGTCACACTGATAGTGCAGTTGCCCTGATAAATATACAATCTTGAAATATATTGACTTTCATAGAAACAACATCCCCTAAAACAGTAAGATACAGTTTGGCATTTTGTTCTCGAGACTTTTTGACATTAACTCGGTCAGTCGGTCCCTCCTAGTGGTACTGGTAACACTGACATTCGTTTTAATCATTCTACTCCTATCAGCATTGATTTGGATGGCTGGTGACGGACAGGTTTGCCAGTGAAAGTGGATGGCACAGCTTTTGAAGGTCCTGAACTGAAACTGCCACTGGCTCAGAGTCAAGAGATGAGAGGTTTTCAGTACAGCAGCTCCATGTGAACAAGGGTTTAGAGTCTCCTTTTCCAGTCCGTTTTGGACTTTCTCAAAGTTCAGATTTAGGTTTTGGAGTCAGTGAGGTTGGAATCCTAATGAGAGGGGTTTGGATCCAGTGTGGACAGACAGGAGAGATCAGTCCAGAGCCAGGAGCGGCTGTGCCGTGTTCTCCCTGTCTGCTTGTCGTAGGGTACCCGGCTCCACGGCTGACTGGGACCTGAGATGATAAACAACAACAACAGTAAGAGATGGTCATTTCCTGTAAGACACAGGTGGACCACTATCAGCAGTATAATGGAGAAAGTCCAGCAGGGGCCAGGGTAATAGAGATCAAAGAGAACTGTAGACATACTGTATCTGTGGGTATGATGCATTATGATGTGGTTATAATACATTGTAAGAATGGATCACCCCCCCCCCCCCCCATATATGTCTGAACACAAACTGAAAACCAACCATTTTGGGGGGAAGTCCAGATTAGGAAAGTAGCACACTGCCAATGGTAAAATGCATGATGTAATACCCCTTGTCCCTAAACACTCCTCCCTACCCTCATTTTCATGCGTCATCATCACAAAGCCTCTGTGTTCTTGTCTCCTTTAGCTACCAGGAAGTACTTATAACATGCTAGGTTATGACTGGTCCATTAAGGATGACCTTAACGACCCAGCTGAGGAGGGCAATCCGATGGGGCTAAGACTAAATCCCTGCTCCGTGCTGTTTAACACCAGTGGGGGAGCTTAGCTCTCCTCTCATCTCCCCTTGTAAGCCCACTGATTAAAATCACCAGCTGGTGGAAATGGAGCCTACCCAGAACTCTCTCTGCTAAGGAAAGGAAGAACAGCCAGACAAAGACAAACAGTGGCACAAACATGTCCTTCTGTCTCCAGTCCTGTCGCATTGAGAGTACTGAGATATTCCAAAATTAGCTTTGTTTAATATCTATCAGATTTAACATGATATAGTATTTAATAAAATGTTTTCAATTTTGACTCGAATATATAGTTGAATGCGACTCTCAAAATGAAACGCTTATATGTCAGTGAAAGGTCCCAATTCACATTCTCAATGTAGAAGTATGGCTTAATAAAGCCTCTCCATAATCCTTTATAAAACCTACATAGAGCTTCACGGATCGTGTACACCCCATTTTGCCCTCAGAATATCCCTGAATTCGTTGGGGCATGGACTCTACAAGGTGCCGAAAGCTTCCATATGAATGCTTGCCCATGTTGACTCCAATGATTCCCACAGTTTTCAAGTTGGCTGGATGTCCTTGGGGTGGTGGACCATTCTTGATACACACGTGAAACGCAGCAATGTTACAGTTCTTGACAGACTCAAACTGGTGCGCCTGGCACCTACTACCATACCCCGTTCAAAGGCACTTAAATATTTTGTCTTGCCCATTCGCCCTCTGAATGGCACACATACACAATCCATGTCTCGATAGTCTTAAAAACCCTTCAACTTCTTTGGGATCGGTGTCCCTTCCACGGCAAGGTTGAGCTAACGTAGGCTAATGCAATTAGCATGAGGTTGTAAGTAACAAGAACATTGCCCAGGACATACACATATCTGATTTTGGCAGAAAGCTTAAATTCTTGTTAATTTAACTGCACTGTCCATTTTGCTGAAGCTATTATAGTGAAGGAATAGCATGCTATTGTTTAAAGAGTGCACAATTTTGAACATGAAGTTATTAATAAACAAATGAGGCACATTTGGGAAGTCTTGACACAGAAATACAATGATTCATTAAATCAGTCTAAAAAACTTTGCACAAACACTCATCTAGAGGCCAAAAACTAAATTGCACCTGGGCTGGAATAATACATTATGGTCTTTCTCTTGCATTTCAAAGATGGTACAAAAAAATTCTAAAGAACGATTGGTCGTCTTATCTTTTACCAGATCTATTGTGTTATATTCTCCTACATTCATTTTATATTTCCACAAAGTGTTTCCTTTCAAATGGTACCAAGAATATGCATATCCTTGCTTCAGGGCCTGAGCAACAGGCAATTCGATTTGGGTATGTCATTTTAGGAGAGAATTTTTAAAAAGGTGAACCTCTTAAGGATCCGCCCCTGTCTCCTCTCCTTCATCTACACTGATTGAAGTGGATTTAACAAGTGACATCAATAAGGGATCATAGCTTTCACCTGGATTCCCCTGGTCGGTATATTTCAAGGAAAGAGCAGGTGTTCCTAATGTTTCTATACTCAGTGTATATGCATTGGTCAACCTATTCTACTTAAGCAATAAGGCCAGAAGGGGTGTGGTATATGGCTAATATACCACGGCTAAGGGCTGTTCTTATGCATGACGCAATGCGGAGTGCCCTATTGCTATTATAAACTGGTTACCAATGTAATTAGAGCAGTAAAAATAAATTATGTCATACCCATGGTATACGTTCTGATATCACAGCTTTCAGCCAATCAGCATTCAGGGCTCGAACCACCCAGTTTATAATGGATTATATAGCAAGGTCTCTACATCTGGAGCATTGCAAATCAAATCGTAGCAAAATTCTACTACTCAGTACAATCAGAGGTGAGTTTATTCTGCCATCTTGTTTCTGGGAGGATGTCCTTCACTGGTCATTAGCAGTCTTACTCTCTCTTACATCTGTCAGGCCCTTCTGCTGCACAGCCTTGTAGGACTACAGGCAACATGGCCTACTTAGTCCACACTGGAGCAAAACAGCGGCAATCAAAGGCTAACAAGCCCTCCTTGATCTAATCATAGAACATTAAGCATTTTCAACCAACCCACAAACAACCCAATCTTCAATAATCTGTTGTATCCATCTGATCGTTGCATCCACGGGCTCATGCCATCTCATTGCTCATGACTACTATGATAACAGGATGCACTAATGACAATGATGACCGATAACAGGCAAGCGTTTCCAGTATCCCTCATCAACGGTTGTCACTATTGGGCCAAGCTACAGAGCCGGTCGTATGACAGCTTCTCCAAACAAATCAGATTTTAAAAGAAACCCTCAACCATACCCCTAACCATGTGCCTCACCCTAACCATTAAATTAAGAACTAAAATATAATTTCCGTGCTAATACATTTTCAAAATATAGTCCATTTTGACTTAGCAGCTTGGTCATATAGTGTGAACCCTAATCTATTCAATCAACATGATGAACGGGAGCTGGTTCATGCTCTCTGCACCAACCTCCCATCTACGCCCCGTCCCCTCCAGATGTCATCCCCTGTGTTATCGTGGCAAGTGAATGAGACTGGGGATCCCTGGGATTGGAGCAGACACTAGCTGGGGTCAGGAAGAGGGTCTCGTATGTGCTTTTTTTAATTAAATCAATTCCAAGGAGCCCGCTCTCCCGAGACCTGATCTTACATGGCTTTCTGTTGATTGCAGATGGGAGAGATTCTGTAGGATTTTTAGATGTCTCTCTCTTCTCTCAAAGATGTTCTGTTTTCCCATTGCTTTAGGACAGAGCATCCATCTACAGTACTGTATTCATTCATGTTCAGTCTTTAGCCTTTAGCTTGTAAAAGGGCACGATGTCCAATAGCTCTGAACCTAAAATAAACGTGACCCAGAGCCATATACAGTACCTCTATACCTCAGGAGGTTGGTGGCACCGTAATTGGGGAGAACGGGCTCGTGGTAATGGCTGGAGCGGAATCGGTGGGAATGGTATCAAAAACATCAAATATGGTTTCTATGTGTTTTATGCCATTCCATTGGCTCCGTTCCAGTCATTATTATGAGCCGTCCTCCCCTCAGCAGCCTCCACTGCTCTATACATAGCTCTCGTGTAACCTTTGTTTCAGAGAGGAGTCTTTCTTTAGCTGGGGGGCGAGAATTAATGGCAAACTGCAGTGGGTCTCTGAGTGAGTGAGCTGTTTAGGAGACAGCAGTCGGCAAATCTCAAGTGTAATGACCAGGTGCTGTAACGGGTATTTCTTAGGGCATACACTAGTCAGCCCCATAGTGGTCATTATCTGAAAGTCTTTGGACTGCGTAATTGCCCTGACAGAATTCAAACAAACGGCATGTCTATACTAACGAAGAAGAATGACCGCTCTGGATTGATCGTTTGTGTTCTCTAACTTTGTTTAGCTGTTTGTTAGCTTTCTGCACTACTATACTGTAGCTAGGGTTGCAAAGGAGGGGAATCATCCAAACATTCAATTAAATTTCCACAAATCACATATATTCCCATGGATATTTTCCCGCTTGAAAATGACTTGAATTTTGCCACCTTTTTTGTAGCTCACCTTTTCAGAAGTTTGTCGGCACATTCCTTGTCTCCGCCACCATAGTTCTCTTTGACGTGGAGGGCGTCGTAGGTGAGTGTGTACTCTGTCTCGTCGTTGTAGTTGGGCCCTAAGAGGGTCCGCGCCCAGATGCCCATGTCATACGGAGGCAGCGTGCCACCGAACTCGGACGGCAGACAATCGGGTAGAATTAACTGGTGTAAACTGTTGAGATTGTTCCCATGGAGGAAAATCTGTTGGGAAGAATGTTTTCTTTGTTTATCCAGGAGTTCTCATTCTATGGGAACCCTGGCCAATACATTTCATAACTATCCACAATTCTTGTTCTCTTCCCCTTTTAACCAGTGTAATCACACACCCCTCCCAAAAATAATTAAACTCTTTGAAGGAAGCTGTATTACAAAATAGCTTTTAGCTTTTCCATTGATCTAACCTGCACTACCCTGAGGAAAGGTTGAAGTACTAAATTATACATCCCCTTTGTGTCACCTTTCATTTTATTCAACTAGCAAAGGCATTTAACGACATCTCTATCTGGCTTCATGTTCTACCTCTACCAGACCATTCAACAGGACTGCAACTGAGGCAGTTATAACGGAATAGATAGAAAAAAAGGGAGGGGTAGGGGTTAGAGAAAGTGACCAAGCAGTGAAAAGGCAATTACCCTTTTCCTTGTCTTGTCCTTGAGGAAAGGCTTGATGATGGTGTACATGGCGTGGATGTACCAGGGCTGGTTTACAAAATGGATCCCACCAAAGCGAGCAGGGAAGCTGTCCTGTAGTGGGAGGGAAGGGAAAATAGGTTGAGATACTCATACTGCTATATATGTTTTACTAAATGTTGTTTCAAACTCTGCTCACTCTCTTTTATTTTAGTTGCAATAGAGAGACTAGAAATTCAATGGCATAAAAAAATATATATTAAAATGGTAGGCTAACCCAGTTCTTCTTTCTTCTCTATTATCATAGCTAAATGAAATGGCATTCCTTATTTTATTGAAAAGGTTTTTGACAGAACAGTACAGTAGCCTGCAGCAAAATGGACTGAGGGTTGCAGGCCAAGCACATTGCTTAGAACGGAAGAAGGGACAACCAGCCTGTTTGGCTATCAACTTCAGAATATCAGAACTACACAACTGGCTTTTGCCCAGACTATACTGTATGCTGGAAGGATGAAATAAAACACATTTACTCATTAAAATAACATTTAATGAAATCATGTTGTTCCTCTTTTTTTTTATATGTTGGTAACCATTTTATAAAAGTAATAGCCCCCGAAACTGAATATTATTATGAATACACAGTCCTAAAGGCTGCTCCTTCACACAATAATCCCCAGGTTCTCATGCCTTGTTGCTTAAATAGATTGATTATGAGGATTTTTCTTATTGTGCTAGCCATCTACAGTGTGCAGTACTGCAACAGCGCATTGTTTGGACATGTCCCTTTCACCCTTGCAATTGACACCTTTAATGATTGCAGTGTAAGACCAACAATGTAGCCCCATGACAAAACCATGCACAGTTGAAGTTGGAAGTTTACATACACCTTAGTCAAATACATTTTTCACAATTCCTGACATTTAATCCTAGTAAAGATTCCCTGTCTTAGGTCAGTTAGGATCACCACTTTATTTTAAGAATGTGAAATGTCAGAATAACAGTAGAGAGAATGATTTATATCAGCTTTTATTTATTTCATCACATTACCAGTGGGTCAGAAGTTTACATACACTCAATTAGTATTTGGTAGCATTGCATTTAAATTGTTTAACTTGGGTCAAACGTTTTGGGTAGCCTTCCACAAGCTTCCCACAATAAGTTGGGTGAATTTTGGCCCATTCCTTCTGACAGAGCTGGTGTAACTGAGTCAGGTTTGTAGGCCTCCTTGCTTGCGCACACTTTTTCAGTTCTGCCCACAAATTTTCAATGGGATTGAGGTCAGGGCTTTGTGATGGCCACTCCAATACATTGACTTTGTTGTCCTTAAGCCATTTTGACTCAACATTGGAAGTATGCTTGGTGTCATTGTCCATTTGGAAGACCCATTTGTGGCCAAGCTTTAACTTCCTGACTGATGTCTTGATGTTGCTTCAATATATCCACATCATTTTCCTACCTCATGATGCCATCTATTTTGTGAAGTGCACCAGTCCCTCCTGCAGTAAAGCATCCCCACAACATGATGCTGCCACCCACGTGCTTCACGGTTGGGATGGGGTTCTTCGGCTTGCAAGCCTCCCCCTTTTTTCTCCAAACATACCGATGGTCATTATGGCCAAACAGTTCTATTTTTGTTTCATCAGACATTTCTCCAAAAAGTACGATCTTTGTCCCCATGTGCAGTGGCGGTTTTGGAGCAGTGGCTTCTTCGTTGCTGAGTGGCCTTTCAGGTTCTGTCGATATAGGACTCGTTTTACTGTGGATATAGATACTTTTGTACCCGTTTCCTCCAGCATCTTCACAAGGTCCTTTGCTGTTGTTCTGGGATTGATTTGCACTTTTCACACCAAAGTACGTTTATCTCTAGGAGACAGAACGCGTCTCCTTCCTGAGCGGTATGACGGCTGCGTGGTCCCATGGTGTTTATACTTGCGTACTATTGTTGGAAATTGCTCCCAAGGATGAACCAGACTTGTGGAGGTCTGCAATTTTTTTCTGAGGTTTTGGCTGATTTCTTTTGATTTTCCCATGATGTCAAGCAAAGAGGCACTGAGTTTGAAGGTAGGCCTTGAAATACATCCACAGGTACACCTCCAATTGACTCAAATGATGTCAAATAGAAGCTTCTGATAGGCTAAAGCCATGGCATCATTTTCTGGAATTTTCCAAGCTGTTTAATGGCACAGTCAACTTAGTATATGTAAACTTCTGACCCACTGGAATTGTGATACAGTGAATTATAAGTGAAATAATTTGTCTGTAAACAATTGTTGGAAAAATGACTTGTGTCATTCACAAAGTAGATGTCCTAACCGACTTGCCAAAACTATAGTTTGTCAAAAAAGAATGTGTGGAGTGGTTGAAAAACAAGTTTTAATGACTCCAACTTAAGTGTACGTAAACTTCCGACTTCAACTGTAAATACAAGGCTGCTGGGTCATTCAATCATGCACCTCATAGGATTTCATTTTATGAAAGTGTTTTTAAAAAAATAAATAGAGTTTGATGTAAAGCGGAATACTGCTACCGGATTGGTTGTACGTCTCAGACGTATCATGGCCATTGCTAAATAATTCCCTCATAAGCATTTGGTGTTTTCACAACACTTTTGGGCTAACCATCTATTTGTAGTTAACTTCAAATGAATATATTCCCTGATATATCCACTCTCTGCTTGTTGATCTGCCTATATAATGTGTCCACATCATTCACTGTCTGATTATCATAGCATTTCAACATCAGGGCATACACTAACCGCTGTGCTTCACCTTGTTACTTAGCAACAGGACATCCCATCAGTATGTAGGCCTAAAGTGAGGATCATCATCACATTGTATAGAAATCTTTAGTTACTGGTAGTCATATAGTGTAGTCTACATATAGACTACACTGCAAGGCAGGATACGCTGTCTATCTGTCTCTGTTCTTAGAACTGATCAAGAAGAACCCTGAAATGATGCAATAAAAAAGTTGACTGTAGAGTCGGCCATATAGGGTGCGATGTCTCCACATAATGCATGGGTCAAAACATCTAGTGGAATAGACTTAGGTTGAATAATCAAACCAGAGCATAGAGACATATGGCTGTAAGATTAGACTAAAACCATACAATCCATCTTTATTTCAACATTCAGTACAGTACAGTAACAAAAATTGTTACACCAAATAGGTACAATGAACTGTGTAAATTAGGGCCTTGTTCAAAGGCCCATCAACAGGTTTTTCACCTTGTCAGCCCTGGTATTTGAATCAGTAACCTTTGATTTACTGGCCCAACGATCTAACCGCTAGGCTACCTGCCGCCCTATACGATCAGGACACAACCCACTGGGCACAGATGTCAATTCAACGTCTATTCCACGTGGTTGAATGTCATTTCATTGAAATGACGTGGGAAAAAACCTTGGTTCTACCAGTGTGCGCCCGGTGGGAATGTGCTGATGATACTCATCACTTTCCACCTTTTCTCTCTACAGCTAACCAATCAGCAAAATTTACCTCAAGTAAATGTCTACATAATAGCTGTACAGTACAATCCAACTGTACTATACAACCGTGACTACTGTATATTCAACTTCATGCTTATTACCTAGCTACAACATCTATCTGCTTTGGGTCGATTCAACCCAGTCAGTGCTGGGTCATGTTCATTAGGGCACACCGTAGTAACATGAAAATAAGTGTTTCTTATTGGACAAGATCAGATTCTGTAGTACCTCCCTGTTTCACTCTGTTTTGTTCCGTTTCATGCCTACTGAACACAACCCTGGTCAGGCCTACCTGCAGGCCTTCGATGGCCTGTTTGAGGATGTTGGGCGTGAGCTTGGAAGCCTGCTTGAAGGAGAAGTTACTCCAGTCGATAATCAAGATGAAGCCGTTGATCTGGAGTTCTGGGTTCTCTATGAGAACCTCCAGGGAGAGGAGGATGGCTCGGAGGATGTCTGTGAAAGAGTTCCTTCACAGAGAGAGAAAGAAACGTCTGATTGGGATAAAATCCAGAACAATGCAGCTCTGTGCTGTATCCAGACTAGTACCATAATTCAATGATGTTTGTTCTGGGTCTGTTCTAATGTGTCTGATTATTGACATTGTCCAGACAAGGGCTGGAGTAAAGTTTCTGGGCAAGTGAGTTTTGCTATTTTGTTCCAAATTAAATGTTCCAAAGTATTCTATCAAATCAGTATCAATCAGTAGCTAGAGCACAATTGCTTATTTGATTAATGAAACAATTAGATCATAGAAGCCATTTCAGTGAGACATCACTGAAGCCATTTCAGTGAGACATCACTGAAGCCATTTTATTGAGACAAATGTGCTTACTAAAATATCTGTACACTCACCTGCCTTGATCCCAGTTGGAGGCGAACAGGATGAGTATCTTCCGGCCGTGCTGATCCGGTGTTTCTAAGACTCCTGGGAAGCCATCCATCAGCGCCCGCTTGATTCCCGGGTCGTCCACCTTGAAGCTCTGGAACATGTCCAGGTTCTGCTGGCGGAATTGAAAGTACTGGGCAAGGAGCCGGAAGGTCTCTGCCTGGTTGAACTTGCGCGCCCGCAGAAACCTCAGGATGAAGTCGTCGTCCGTGCGCAAGAAGCCGATGTCGGGCCGCGTCACGATCATGTCGCGCACCTGCTGGATGTCTGCGTGGAGGCTGTCGGGGTTCTCGTTGAGCTCCAGCCGAGCTTTCTCCGTGGTCTCGGAGCTCAGGCCGGCTTGCAAGTGAGTCATTTTTTTTGTCAAGTTCACACTCTCTATATATGTGTTTTTGATAACTACTATTGTTTACACCTGCTTAGGAAACAGTCTTGATTGCTGTACAGCACATTGCTGTTAGTGGCGTCTAGCCGGCACACGTGTCTCTCCAGTACAACACCTGATCTGTGTCTCCTGTAGTGTCTAGCCTAGAAAGACAGAGGTTTAACATAACACAAATGCACAAATCCCAGGGTTCCGTTTGAAAATTAATCGCATGCATCCTTTCTCCTCTCTTCCTTAGAGTAGGCCTATAGGCTCAGCACGGATACTAACCAAAAAACTATCATTTCAACCATTTTACTGAGTTACAGTTCATATAAAGAAATCAGTCATTTGAAATAAATTAATTAGGCCCTAATCTATGGATTTCATATGACTGGGCAGGGGCGCAGCCATGGTTAGGCCTGCCCACCCACTGGCGAGCCAGGCCCAGCCAATCAGAATTAGTTTTTCCCCACAAAAGGGCTTTATTACAGACAGAAATACTCCTCGGTTTCATCAGCCTGTTGTGGAGGTCCTGGGATGGCGTGCTTACACGTTCTCTGTGGTTGTGAGGCTGGTTGGACACACTGCCAAATTCTCTAAAACAACGTTGGAGGCTTATGGTAGAGAAACTAACATTACAATTATCTGGCAACAGCTCTGTTGAGCAGTCATGCAGTCAGCATGCCAATTCTATGCTCCCTCAAGGCTTGAGACATCTGTGGCATTGTGTTGTGTGACAAAACTGCACATTTTAGAGTCGCATTACACAGGTGCACCCCAGCACAAGGTGCACCTGTGTAATTATAATGCTGTTTAATCTGCTTCTTGAAATGCCACACCTGTCAGGTGGATGGATTATCTTGGCAAATGAGAAATGCTCACTAACAGGGATGTAAACAAATTTGTGCATAACATTTGAGAGAAATAAGCGTTTTGTGCATATGGAACATTTCTGGGATATTTTATTTCAGCTCATTAAGCATGGGACCAACACTTTACATGTTGAGTTTATATTTTTGTTCAGTATAGATAGGAGAATGTAGTGTTTCCACCTCATATCTATTCAGTGCTTGACTTGGACTGAAGTAGGTTCTGGTACTCATTTTGGGTGCCTGCACTGGTTATATTAAGGTGCAGGCGCTCCACAAGACTTTTGAGCTAATATTCTATAATGCAGGAGCTCAAGTAGTAGAAATGTTGAGGTGTGGGTACTCAGCTCCGTTGAGCTCCTGCCCAAACCAAGCACGGTATCTATTACAGATCAAATCATGTCAGATCAGATCAGTAGATATTCCAATGAAAGGGAGGAAGGAAAAAAATCCCTTTTTTAATATTCCAACAGTGCCCGGTTTTGGGACATGCATAAGGGCTGACCATTTCAATGACATACACAGACACTGGCGGGTATTGCTGACTTCATGGAGAAACCCATGAGCTATATTTTGTTGTGCATGGTCATCAGATCAGAGTTCAATTATAACAGGCACGCATTTGCATTCATTAAAATGAAGCGTGCCAAAATGTAGGCAAATCATATATGCATTTTATATGATAAACTCAAATATGATTAACAAAAGAGTTTGAATGTTATGTAATAACACTAATAATAATGTATTATTAGGCTATTATCATAAACCGTATTGTATTATTTTTGTACATGTTACTAATAAGGATCACTAGCAAGACTGACGTATAGCTAGCTGGTACACAAGCAGGTTATCGATGACTGATGCTCACCAATTAATGGGGCAAAACGCTGCGACAAATATTATGCCAGTGCTCAATAATACAATACCTATCCATCCATCCATCTGCCGTTCAGGGATTAATTGCATCACATGACGTTCTGCACCCACCACAATGTGAATCGGGACGACCTGCCATGTACCCGTAAAAACATGCCACATATTGATAACTCATTTTTTCTATACACATTTTATAAATCCACATTAAGATAAATGAAATACTTACATGAACACCACGCCCTGTAAAACCAGCAAGGTGTCCGATGACGCGCAGGACCGCACAGCAGACGTATCATTTCATTGATTTAAAGACTGTCCGTAGGGGTTTCAAGAAAGACAAAATATCCAGTTGGTAAGGAAACGTTGGCCTAAATAATGAAAAAAATAATTATTATTTTTGAAAGAATATCCGGTCAAATGTTCTTTGAAATCCTATAAGGGACTGCTTTGTCCAAATGTTGGCTATCCTCCGGTGAAGGCTGCCTAAAATGATGCTGTGACCCATAAACGAGACAGATTGGCGACCATGCGCGGCTGTAGCTGCTTCGATGAGGGTTGTACGCGCTCTGCCTGGAGGCGGACCAAGAGGACGCAAACTGAGAACATATTGATAGAGACCCACAGAGGAGGCGAATCACCCCGCGGTGCTCAATGCCGTGTGCTGCAAAGTATCACACCATTCTCACGACATAAACCATAGGCTATTCTCATCCCAATGGTATTTTCAAACCTCCAATAAAAAAAATGTACGCAGTCTCCATCAATTCCGTTTGCCGCAACTGTGCCTAGTTGGTTAGAATATGGGTTCTGAAGGACGCACGCGTCGCATCCTTGTCCTGTTCATGCACAGTTAATCATTTTTTCCCCCATTTGACAAGTAAGCCTAGTTTTGCCTTTTCACTAGGCCTAATGTAATTTTTTATAGCCTATTGCACAATGCCAGAATAAGCATAATATATAATTTATTAAAGTACTGTATATAGGATGGGTTAGGCTACACACGGGGTCAATTCCATTTCAATTCAGTCAATTCCAACTAGACTACAAGTGACATTTTTCAAAAATGACTTTCTTGAATTGGATTTGAGAGAAACAGAATAAACCCGCACTGTAAAAAATATTGTGCCCCTTTTACTTAAAAAATTGCAGGTAACTATTTGCATCAGCTTTTTAAGTAAATCCAACAAGGAGGATCGTTTGTATAATATACTTTGCTTTTAGTGTATTACAAATTCAAATATATGAAGCGCAAACAACTGGATCTCAAAAATTCCTTTCATTCAACTTAATTTTATCAGGTTCAGAACAGTTTTTTGTTGTTGTTGACCTGCTTAAATCCTTCAAGTCCCAGAACTAATGTTATGAGTTTGATATACTTCATGTAATCAGTTACAGAACTAATATTGTATGTTTAAATTGCTGAATTTACTCAGTATCATAATTGATATTCTGTTTTATCTACAAATGTTTTTTGCTCAGTTACTTAGGTTAGTAGGTTAGTAAAATGTATTTAAATTGGGTTCCTACTACTCAAATATATACTCAAAAAGCTGATGCAAATAGTTACCTCAATATACCTGGGATAATTTACAAAAAAATATAATTTCTATACAAGGGAATATGCAAAAAGAAACAATGTTCAACTTCAAACTTCCACACCTTTATTTTGAATTAAAATAAATGTTATAATTTCTTCAATCTTTAATCTCAAATTGCCGCTTAAACCCTACTTCTTAGGCAATCGTATTTTATAATCTGTAATCATTCTGGGTATAACTCCACCTTGCCTCCGTAGTTACATCCAGAAAGCTTGCACCTGACTACAAATCATTTTAGATCTTCACAACTGCATAAAGTTTAGGTGATAGTTTGTGATTAGCACTTTGACCTCACATCGTGTACATTTTGGCAAGAAATTTCTGGTGGTCTGTGTGCCCCTTAACAACAAAGCAATATTTTAACAGAAATGTAAATTAACGATTTGTCTTAATAGACTTTACACAAAGCACAATATGAACTTTAGCTCAAATACAACCTCATTCAAACTGTTTTAGATGAATGAAAACATGGGTTTTCAAAACATACATTGCACATATTGTTACACAATATATGCCAAATTGTCCCTTAAACCTGACTCCATATGCACTAGTGAAGCCCGTATGGACATATTATTTTGACAGGTATAAGCATTCTGGGTATAACTCCACCTTGCCTCCTTAGACATTTACATTACATTTAAGTCATTTAGCAGACGCTCTTATCCAGAGCGACTTACAAATTGGTGATTACTTTATCCTATCCTAGGTATTCCTTAAAGAGGTGGGGTTTCAGGTGTCTCCGGAAGGTGGTGATTGACTCCGCTGTCCTGGCGTCGTGAGGGAGCTTGTTCCACCATTGGGGTGCCAGAGCAGCGAACAGTTTTGACTGGGCTGAGCGGGAACTGTGCTTCCTCAGAGGTAGGGAGGCGAGCAGGCCAGAGGTGGATGAACGCAGTGGCCTTGTTTGGGTGTATGGCCTGATCAGAGCCTGAAGGTACAGAGGTGCCGTTCCCCTCACAGCTCCGTAGGCAAGCACCATGGTCTTGTAGCGGATGCGAGCTTCATCCAGACAGCTTGCACCTGACAAATAATCTCAGATATCCACTAGTGCATGTGGAGTAAGTTTTAAAACAAAACTTTAAAAAAACAGGAATTGACAATGTCTCTTATGACTTCACCTGACAAAGAGCATCATATAAACTGTAGCACCTATACCACCTAGCAACTAGCTTTTCAGCTTACTGAGTAGGGTTTAGACCACAGTTTGTGAGTGGCCCTTTAAGAGTTCTCATAGATATATTTAGATATCTCTGAAAACAAGAAACTTCATCTTTAGAGCTTGGACCCGTGGGGAGGTCCTGAGATCATCAAGTTCCAAGAATACTTTTTGGAACACCTCAATGGTATATTTCAGTTCTTTGGGGTACCTTAGATTTAAGCCATAGATGAGGCCCATAAGCAACGTACATGACTGTGTAACTGTAACGGCTCTCGTTGGTGGTAGAAGTGGACCAAGGCGCATCGTGGTAAGTGTTCATGATACTTTATTTCACAAAAACACTTCAACAAAATACCAAAGTAACAAAACGAAAGCGCACAGTTCTGTCAGGCTCAGATGCTAAACAGAAAACAACCTCCCACAAACTCAGGTGGAAAACAGGCTGCCTAAGTATGATTCCCAATCAGAGACAACGATAGACAGCTGCCTCTAATTGGGAACCACACTCGCTCAAAAACAAAGAAACAGAAAACATAGAATTTCCCACCCGTGTCACACCCTGATCTAACCAAACATAGAGAATAACAAGGATCTCTAAGGTCAGGGCGTGACAGTAACACAGGGAATACCAGCCAGGACCTCTGCTCTTTCGATGCAGATCCCATGCTCTATATTCTGGTGCAGATCCTTCACAATGAACACATTCATTACCTGCTGAACGAGGTCCTCTCAGATCATGGTGTCGTCAGCATCATGAGTGAAAAAAAATTGATTAACTAGATTAACTGTGCAACTTGAGAGGAGAGAGAGGGAAAGAAAGGAAGATACCTAATTTAGAGATAAATAAGGATACAAAAATAAAAACCTTTACCTTGTATTCTGTGTTAAGGTCTTCAACCCTCTCACTGAGGTATATGATCAGGCCACGGATCACACTGTCTCTTCTTTCCTGGATGGTGTTGCACTGTAATATGATAAACAAATAATTGCATTTAATACCGGCAAATAAATGCACAGTATAACCTATATACTATTGTGAAGGTGTTACTGTGCATACCCTGTACAGAACTTCAATGATTTTCTGCATGTCTGCCTTTACAGCACCTCCTTTTGACTTAAACAAGTCCAATAGTTTTGGTGTAAATTCATCTAGCTTCTGCATAAAGGTGGACTCAAGAGCAACAGTTGTAATTCTTCTGAACTCTTCCTTAATCTGAGAGAGAGAATTCTGAACAGATAAGGACAAAAGATGACCTGAGAGCCAGAATGCAATTGGGAAACCCCTCCCAAAGCACGTGCGAGTGAGAATGTTCAGACTAATCTTCAATACATATTTAATTGTAGATTAAAATATTAGGTCAAGACAACACAAAATATTTAAATCAATATACATTTTTTTTTTTTTACTTACATTGACTATTTTCATTCAGCTGTATTTTGTACCTGAGTGGGCTCAAACAGGGCTGGTCATCTTTCTTTGAAGTCCTTCACAGGAAGGGCCTGAACGACATCTTGTCTTTGATATGAGAAGGTCTTTGCCATTTTGGAACTCACAATGTTGTGGTTGTCACATATTTGTAGTCCTCCCAGTAGCTCCACTCAGTCTCTCTCCAGGGTCTCATCTGTTTCTCCAGCAGGGTGGGGTGGGAGGTCATTTACCTCTGCCGCCTTTGTTTTTTTTAATGTTCTTGGCAACGGGCCTGTCCTTTGGTGACTTTCTCTTGACAGAGTTCACTTCCAGTTCTGGGCAACCAATTCCTCTCAGTTTTGATCTGTAATTGCCCATCTTGTACTTCAGGCTGGTTTGCCATCCGTACAGGCCTGAGAAGGACCCAGGCTCTTTAAGACATGGGTACTTTTTTACCAAAGCTTCTGCAACCTGCCAAATTTGTAGACTTGACGGATAGGCTGTTAACTGGAAGATCCTTTCCAGGATGGCTAATTTCACAGACAGATTAGATTGTTGAGTAGTTTTCCATCCTTCACGTGTGCTTCATTAGCTGCCTTAAGAATGAGTACTGTATCATAAGCAAAGCGAGGAACTTATAACTCAGATGGCCACAGAAGAGGTACTTTCTGGAGAGGACAATATCAGGAGGGAGCCCCTCTCATCTGATGTCTCTGTGGAGCTGTTATTGAGTTCTTGTACATTTCAAGTAATAATAGGTGGAGGGGGTCAAGGTCAACCACTTTGATGGTGTCTTTATCCTTTAGGTCTTCAGTATCAAGCAAAGAAAATAACTAATCTCCAAATTCACTGTCCATGTACTGTAGAACAAATAATTTTTTAAGCTGAAATGTCTCTTGCACCATTGTGCCAAGCTCAGCCACAGTAGCAGGGATTCCAGAAGGCAATGTTAGCTTACGGATATCAGAGCCCTCCAATAGGATCCGTAGCCTGGCAGACATTTCTGTTCGGTTGTAGCGATAGTGATCCTGTCAAGAAAAAAAATGCATAAATGTTATCAAATCGGGATGATGTCAAACATGGGTATCCCTCGAAATCGATATCAAGTGCTGCTTACTAGATCTCATAATAATAAACGTGCAAAATCAAATCAAAGTTTATTTGTCACGTGCGCCAAATATTCGTGAAATGCTTACTTACAGGCTCTAACCAATAGTGCAAAAAAGGTATTAGGTGAACAATAGGTAAGTAAAGAAATAAAACAACAGTAAAAAGTCATGCAGCACATCTGGTAGATAGCCAGACAGCACGTCAAAATGTTTCAGTTTTTCAGTCAAAGCACACTGCTTTTTCACACCATAGCAATGTATTAAGGTGGGATTTTCTAAAGCTGTGTGTATTTGTTCAGAATGTTGCTGCTTTGTTCTGGGTTGGAATGCCCCAGTTCTCACTTCTTTTATCTGGATCTCAGATAGCTCAGCCAAACACAACCTGCAGACATGCGTTGCACTGAAACTTTCTACAAATCCACCAATTGAGTGGGCTCCAAGATTATCTGCGCCACAAAAAACAGTTGCCCTTCAGTATCTTTCCCAGCACAGGAATAAAAAGTCCTTCCTCCTCCAATTGTGCAAGATCTTTTAAAAGTGGCTCTAGCACCTTCCCATATGTTTTAACATCAACAGCCTTGCAGAGAACAGCTAAGTAAATAGACTTGAGTGTGGACCTAAACTGTAATGGGACTTTTGCCAACATCCAATAGACTCCTGTGATTTTGTGCTTTCTGCGGGATGTTCCAAGGGGATTGCACACTTCAAGGTCATCAACATAGAGAAGATAGGGTTAATTAATCTCCTGATAAACAGTCCTTTTCTTTGAAATGTGTGCCATCATAAAAAGACTTCATATCAAGAAAAACTCGTAGGCCTACTTTTTAAAGCTTTCTCCTGAATGTCCTTTTTGCTCAATACTTGTAACAGTGACTGCAGAATAGGAACATACTGAAAGCTTCTTCCTTTCTTTGCATCAAGTATATATTCTACCGCCTTCACCACAGAAAAGCTTCCTCTTGTACGGTGTGGCGGGGGATCCATCCGGGCTTAAAACTGTGCTCATGGGATTTGTCTCAAAGACATCTTGAACCAAATCTGAGATTATGTAATTGTCAATATGACTGGACCTGACACAGAGCACGATATGAACTGCAATTCCTCTACTACCTCATTGATAGACTTGTTTGACACGTTGCAAATACTTTCCAATTTGAGGATTTTTTTTTGCTCAATGTCATTTTGTAATTCTGGTTCTTCTAAAGTTTCCTCCTCTTCATGGACTTGTGTATTTGAAATGGTCAATATGTTTTTGTACGACTCCGGTTCTAAAGTCGCCCAGAGAACGCGGATTGTGTTTTCGACTCCTATGAGATGCAAAGGTACCATATACATTTCTTCTAAATCCGAACGTGTCAAATATGCAGAGGACAGTTTCGTGTTTCTTTAGATGGTTTCCAAGAAAGAAAAAAGAAAAAAAATAGGAACTGCAAGCAGAAACAGAAACTGCAAGCTCTGCAAATTTCACATTTAAAAGAAAAGACCTCTCCTGGCCTTACTGACTTGTCAGTTGCATGTTGCATCAACAAATGTACCTTAAAGGAACCCCTTGTTTTGAAGGAACAGACGCAATCTGGGTGGAGGCAGGGCAGTGGTTGATTATGTCCATGCCTCAGTCTATAGTGCTTCAAAAGTTCTGTTTGTTTGAATGCAGAAAAACTGCATATCTTATATTGCATGTGCCGCCTGATCCCTACCGAATTAAGATAAAATCAATAATTTTTTCGTGTGTATATATATATATATATCTATATAGATATAGATATATAGATATAGATATATATATATATATATATATAAGCTTAAAACATTATTACTAATGTAACAGTGTAGGTTCCGTCCCTCTCTTCGCCCCAACCCGGGCTCGAACCAGGGACCCTTGCACACATCAACAACTGACACCCCACGAAGCATCGTTACCCATCGCGCCACAAAAGCCACGGCCCTTGCAACGCAAGGGGAAACCCTACTTCAAGTCTCAGAGCGAGTGTCGTCACCGATTGAAATGCTATTAGCGCGCACTACCGCTAACAAACTAGCCATTTCACATCGGTTACACTAACACATCCCATATGCTATCTCATTCTAAAATAAGGAAGACACACATTGTCAATACCTGCCTGGGCGACAGCGCATTGTATAAAACACTAATAGGGCCCTATGAAATACTTTTGATTTTTTATTTTCTGAAATTCCGTGTTAACTTTTTGTTGCCCAACTTGTTCAATCCATTTGGTTGATTTAAAAATACAGTATATATGTAATACCTATTATTCACACTAATGTTGGGTTACTGTAATAAACATATCCTGCGTATCCTGTATTCTGTTTACATTTCTGGATTCCGTCTGAGTTTTCAGCATTGTGGAAATCATTGGGTCCAACAAGCCCTAATGTGAGCTACAATCAAAACACAGACATTTGAATATATTTACATACCATGTCAATGTATTCTGGAAAATATGGTCTGTCCAGTACTCAGGAACGTCTGAAAACGTGAATACCAATAACGTTACCTAAAGAAGCGGAGTTGTATTAAAATCTATGACAATGTCAGGAAAATACAACTCGACTTCAGCTTTAGATAGCTAGCAGAAACATCACAATCCTAGCTGACTTGGAGAGCTGCTTGTTATCTATATTACTAGCTAGCCCAGTTATTTCATTTAACCAGTGTGGCTGTTAGATTATTGACTAGATAACTACTGCACAAGGTCAACGTTTGCAGTGCTGCCTTGAGCATGTTGGGAATACGTGAACAACGAGGTTTCTGCGAGGACAGGTGGAGCTTGATACGTATTGTTTGTTCCTGTCTCTGCCTGGCTAGCAGGCAAATATTCAATTGCAAGGGCACCATGTGTTCCGTTCTACTGTAATGTTTGCTGACGATGCATTTTTTGGTAAGCTAGGTAGGTAATGTTACATAGCTATTTTGGTTAATATAAAACTTACACAAAAATGGCAAAGGTTAGAAACAGCGCAAAGGCAATTAAATGCACTGCTAACTTACTAGCTAGTAGCATGCCCACCACTAGCTAACTATAGAGACATCACGGCCGTTATCTAGCTAGCTTATCAACGTGCAAATATAACATGCTATGGCAATATAGCTAGCTAAAGGCTTTTCGTACTTGGAAGAATATTATCTAACGTTTTCCACAAATATTTTCGAAATTGTAGCAAATATATGTAGAGAGATCCAAACTACATTCCAAGTTATAATTGGATCCTTACCTGCCGCATGGCCATTCCAGAGGAGAAAGATCAAGACAAAGTCCATTGAAATGTTCCAAGCACAATTGACACATTCAGAACTGGATTTAGCATGTCAGTCCAACATAATAATGATACTTTGAATAACATTTTTAAGTTGTTGGTTGTTACTTAGAAATATTAGTTCTAATTTAGCAGCATATTACCTTGGATTTTTATTTACAAATGCCAGTCTTTTTCAACACAAATTAAGCATTATATTCCAAAATGTAAGTAAAACCAAAAACTTATTATTTTAAGTAAAAATCGTAGATTTTTTTGCAATATTTACTAAGCCGGTGGGTCATTTTTTACAGTGCGCGCACGGCTCTTGCTAGTATCACTGCGCTTTATTAAGCTTTACGTATCGCCCTGAAATCCTTCATCAGAGCTTTTGTGAGCTTTTAATTGTCACCGTTATGTAGACATTTCTCCACACATAACCGTTCAATGCATCGAATGGGGTTGGAGTCGAGGGAAAATAACCATGTGTTACCAAATATAACAATGTGCATTTCATAAGTATTCTAATAAAGTGTGTACATGAAACGTTATTAATCACCTCTGTAAAACCACAATAAGGACATCAATCAAGCACGTTTTCTTAAATCATTCAGTGTAACGTTGATGTGGCAACTCTTATTCTCTGCCATTGCACATTCTAATTTGTACATAGGTCACAGCTATTGTAGCACAACTCATGAGCCACATCCTGCACTGCTCACACCTAATATAGTCCCCACCTGTGACTGAAAACAGGGGGAGAGATGCCAGTTGAAAAGCTCTCTCTTAAAAACCAAGTTAGCTATCTAGCTATATGAGATACAATGCTGTGGAAACTAGCTAAAGGGCTATAAAGTATCATTAACTGTAAAGCTATCAGTCACTAGTGGAAACATTTACAACTGAAATTAAATTACGTTATCTTTTTAATGTATTTTACCTCAGACGATCTGGTACTAAGGTTTCTAGCTAGCACTCCTAGCAAGCTGGCTAGCATTTAACACTAGTGAAGTTACTAGCTGGCAAGTTAGCATAAACTAGCGCTAACTGGGCCAGTCATCGTCTAAATGACAGATAGAAACACATTCATAACAATAAAGGGGTAACTAGCTCCTTTTGGCCAGTTACCCCATGGGGGGGGGGGGAGTTGCCCCCAACAAACTCATCCAACATATTACTACTTTACAAAAAAATTATCTACATTTTTTTCTCTAAACAAGTGGATTATTTCTCTTAAGGCTTTCCTACTTGTGTATTTAAAAAACAATTATAGATCTAACTTCAGTGGAATATATCTATAACAAAAAAATAAAAACTTACCACAAAATTGTTTTGTTTAAATATCTCCAAAAGTTATGAAGACACTGAGGACATCTTTTGTTGAGCACCAGGGAAAGTGTTGGGGAAATAATTTGGTAAAATCTAGTTACCCCCTAGTACCCTACCATGTGATTTTGTTTTTTACAACATTAGACATTTTCATGATTAAAAAAAAATCTATGATTGATTTGACAAAATCCCAGGTGGAGACAAAAATATATTGTTGTCCACTTTTATGGGTTCCCTATGTACAGAACTGGCGACTCTTTCTAAAAATCTGTTTCTGCTGAATGATTATATGATTGTGAACAACGATGTGTGTTCTGCAGGGCTGGTTGTCCCCCATCAGAAAGAAGTCAACACACACAGGAAACACTGAAGCGGAGAGAATAGAATAACACACAGACACAGAGAGAGAGAGAGAGAGAGAGAGAGAGAGAATAGCTAACCTACCCTCACTAGGAGGAAGTAGGAGTAATCTGAAGGTGAGAGACAGGAGACAGCAGCTTAATAAAGTCAGTATAAACAAATTGAGGACAGCAGTTCATCATGACAAGTCTTCGAAGAGTGTTCTTTAGCCTCTCTGGTGAGTTCATCATCATATCTACAGAACATAACATAAAGCTTATTTGAAGAACACTGGACGTTGTCGCAGTTGCTAAGCAGCTAGTAACTAAAGGGCATATCTGTGTCTGATGTGAACTTGTTGTCTCTTTCCAGCTGCTCTGTGGAGTGTATCTATTGCAGATGGGATCGTAGTATCAGGATATGAGGGAGGAGAAGCAGAGATCAGTTGCTCCTATGGCCATGGGTATGAGAATTACAATAAGTACCTCTGTAATAGGAGCTGTGCCAACTCTGATATTGTCATTGAAACTCAATTGGGAGTTCAACACACTAAGAAAGGCAGCTTTTCTCTGCATGATGATATAAAGAGAAGAGTCTTCACTGTGAATGTCACTAAACTGACCCTACAGCATGCTGGGATATACTGGTGCGCGGTGAGCAAATATGGGAAAGACATCTATACAGAAGTCAGACTGCAAGTTGTCAAAGGTGGGTTCCCTTTTTTATACATGTATTTTTTTCAGAATTTTACACGAACATCAACACAAAAATGACACAGGCACATTTAACAATTTCAAAGAAACTCTAAAGACAGATACAGATGGTGTTGACTAAACTGATGACAATTTACTAACGTTTCCTGTGTATTTGTATATAATGTATCTAAAATCGCTTTGTCCAGCTCATCCCTTACAGAATGATTTCACATGAAATTTCCACGTTTTGCACGTAACATTTTATTTCACATGTGAAATTTCACATGTGAAACCATGTGGTTTTGGAATGCTTCACATGTGATGATATTTCACATGAAGTTTCACATGTGGATTTTCACGTGATCACATAACCTTTCACATGTGAATATTTTTCACATGAGATTTTACAGATGATGCCCTGGAAACAGAAATGACTCGTTAGGATGTCCCCAGAACATCACAAAATAATCGCAGTGTTTTCAATGTACATATTTGACATACATGATTACATTGTGTATGTTATTTATTCAGTAATTATTATTCAACATGTCCTCACCTGGGATTTAAACCCACAACCTCTTGGTTCACGGCATTCCAATCTTCCTGCAACGCCACCATGTTTGTGTCAATGACTGATTTCACCTGTATTCCTAGCCTTTGGACTTCAGCTTTGCACAATACACTCAAGAAAAAACTATTGTTTTTATCATAGTAATTCAGGAGTAACATTCAGGAGTAAATTACCAATCTGGCCCTCCTACCATCACGGTCACCTAATCATCCCCAGCTTACAATTGGCTCATTCATCCCCCCTCTTATCCCCTGTCACTATTCCCCAGGTCATTGCTGTAAATGAGAATGTGTTCTCAGTCAACTTACCTGGTAAAATAAGGGTTAAATAAAATGTTAAACATTTGAAATTTGCAGTTCCACATGCAAGAAACATTCACATGTGTAGTTTCATGTTATCTTTACATGTTGTCACATGTTATCAAATTAACTTCACATAAGATTACATGTGAGATGTGATTACGTGAAATTCATGTGATTTTTCCTGTCATGAATTTGCCCTTTGTGTAATAATGTCTTGGACGAAATGGAATTGAACTGAAATTTGTATCTCATTTGATTGGCAGACTGGTGCTGTGACAACCGTGCCCTCGTCCAGGGCAACAGCCAAGCTTCTGTGTCAATAAGCTGTCCCTACAAGCCTCAGCACAAGGAGAGTCAGAAGTACTTCTGCATAGGGACCCGACCCTCAACATGTCTACAACAGGCTACAGTCACATCCAACCACAACACTGGGAGGTTCTCTCTCCATGACAACAATGCAGATGGAGTGTTCACCGTGACAATCACTGGGCTGACCCAAGGGGATTCTGGGATGTATATGTGTGGCGTCCATGTCGATCGAGGTTTGGATGTCTACTCTGTGGTTCATCTAGAGGTCAAAGGTGAATTTTTTTTTCTACAACCTTTCAGTCATGTGACCCTCACCCCTACCTGTACTCAAAGATGATCTATAATATTTGACAAGATAGTTTAGTGACAGCTCTAACAATGGAAACACATGTCCTCAAAGATGGAAGGCAGGCAGGAGGAGGCGAGAATTCGGTGGGACCATTCTAGCCAATGAGAGCAGATCCCCGTGTGAACAACTGGATCAACTCTGATATAAAGTCTGTTAGTTTGTTTCCGATATAAAGTCCACTTATATCAACACAACAACCTTACCATTACAAAACTTATATTCTATCAAATAAGCCTCACGTAGCACATTTGAAATAAAAAAATATGTTAACCAAATTCGACATTCATTGACTTCCGTACAAAAATTCTTATTTTTGTGGATGTATTTTAGGCGGAATATTTTTATTTATTTTACCAGGCAAGTCAGTTAAGAACAAATTCGTTTTTACAATGACAGCCTACTGGGGAACAGTGCCTTGTTCAAGGGCAGAATGACAGATTCAGCAACCTTTCGGTTACTTGCCCAATGCTCTAACCACTAGGCTAACTGTAAACCCTCTCACTTCGCTTATTCCTCTCTGCTGTACCCACTACCTGTTTCATAGCATGAGAATGTGTAGCTCTTAAAGGTTTGATTTGATTTTGATTTGAAGGTACTGTATATTTTATCCAAAAATCTAATCTAATCTGGAATTTTATGCTATATGTATTAGAGAGAAATCTGCATGTATCAATATCAAATGACTGGGATAGATTATCTAAACTACCCCTTTAATTAACTACACTGAACAAAAATATAAACACAACATCTAAAGTGTGGGTCCCATGTTTCATGATCTGAAATAAACGATCCCAGAAATTTCCCATACGCACAAATAGCTTATTTCTCACAAATTATGCACACAAATCAAAGTTTATTTGTCACGTGTGCCGAATACAACAGGTGTAGACCTTACAGTGAAATGCTTATTTACAGGCTCTAACCAACAGTGCAAAAAAGGTATTAGGTGAACAATAGGTAAGTAAAGAAATAAAAACAACAGTAAAAAGACAGTGAAAAATAACAGTAACGAGGCTATATCAAATCAAATCAAATGTATTTATATAGCCCTTCGTATATCAGCTGAAATCTCAAAGTGCTGTACAGAAACCCAGCCTAAAACCCCAAACAGCAAGCAATGCATGTGAAAGAAGCACGGTGGCTAGGAAAAACTCCCTAGGAAAAACTCCCTAGAAAGGCCAAAAACCTAGGAAGAAACCTAGAGAGGAACCAGGCTATGAGGGGTGGCCAGTCCTCTTCTGGCTGTGCCGGGTGGATATTATAACAGAACATGGTCAAGATGTTAAAATGTTCATAAATGACCAGCATGGTCAAATAATAATAATCATAGTAGTTGTCGAGGGTGCAACAAGCACGTCCGGTGAACAGGTCAGGGGTCCGTAGCCGCAGGCAGAACAGTTGAAACTGGAGTAGCAGCATGGCCAGGTGGACTGGGGACAGCAAGGAGTCATCATGCCAGGTAGTCCCGAGGCATGGTCCTAGGGCTCAGGTCCTCCGAGAGAAAGAAAGAAAGAAAGAGAGAATTAGAGAGAGCATATTTAAATTCACACAGGACACCGGATAAGACAAGAGAATACTCCAGATGTAACAGACTGACCCTAGCCCCCCGACACATAAACTACTGCAGCATAAATACTGGAGGCTGAGACAGGAGGGATCAGAAGACACTGTGGCCCCATCCGATGATACCCCCGGACAGGGCCAAACAGGCAGGATATAACCCCACCCACTTTGCCAAAACACAGCCCCCACACCACTAGAGGGATGTCTACAACCACCAACTTACCGTCTGAAGACAAGGCCGAGTACAGCCCACAAAGATCTCCGCTATGGCACAACCCAAGGGGGGGGGGCGCCAACCCAGACAGGAAGACCACGTCAGTGACTCAACCCACTCAAGTGACGCACCCCTCCCATGGACGGCATGGAAGAACACCAGTAAGTCAGTGACTCAGCCCCTGTAATAGGGTTAGAGGTAGAGAATCCCAGTGGAAAGAGGGGAACCGGCAAGGCAGAGACAGCAAGGGCGGTTCGTTGCTCCAGCCTTTCCGTTCACCTTCACACTCCTGGGCCAGACTATACTTAATCATAGGACCTACTGAAGAGATAAGTCTTCAGTAAAGACTTAAAGGTTGAGACTGAGTCTGCGTCTCTCACATGGGTAGGCAGACCATTCCATAAAAATGGAGCTCTATATGAGAAATTCTAGGGACAATTTGGAGGCCTGCGTCTGGTGACCGTAGCGTACGTATAGGTATGTACGGCAGGACCAAATCGGAAAGATAGGTAGGAGCAAGCCCATGTAATGCTTTGTAGGTTAGCAGTAAAACCTTGAAATCAGCCCTTGCCTTAACAGGAAGCCAGTGTAGGGAGGCTAGCACTGGAGTAATATGATCAAATGTTTTGGTTCTAGTCAGGATTCTAGCAGCCGTATTCAGCACTAACTGAAGTTTGTTTAGTGCTTTATCCGGGTAGCCGGAAAGTAGAGCATTGCAGTAGTCCAGCCTAGAAGTAACAAAAGCATGGATTAATTTTTCTGCGTCATTTTTGGACAGAAAGTTTCTGATTTTTGCAATGTTACGTAGATGGAAAAAAGCTGCCCTTGAAACAGTCTTGATATGTTCTTCAAAAGAGAGATCAGGGTCCAGAGTAACGCCGAGGTCCTTCACAGTTTTATTTGAGACGACTGTACAACCATCCAGATTAATTGTCAGATTCAACAGAAGATCTGTGGTCCTAAAACGGAACCTTGAGGAACACCGAAATGTACAATTGATTTGTCAGAGGACAAACCATTCACAGAGACAAACTGATATCTTTCTGACAGATAAGATCTAAACCAGGCCCGAACTTGTCCATGTAGACCAATTTGGGTTTCCAATCTCTCCAAAAGAATGTGGTGATCGATGGTATCAAAAGCGGCACTAAGATCTAGGAGCACGAGGACAGATGCAGAGCCTCGGTATGACGTCATTAAAAGGTCATATATACAGTAGCGTGGCTATATACAGATACCAGTTAGTCGGGCTGATTGAGGTAGTATGTACATGTAGATATGGTTAAAGTGACTATGCATATATGATAAACAGAGAGTAGCAGTAGCGTAAAAGACGGGTTGGCAGGTGGTGGGTAGCGGGATACAATGCAGATAACCCGGTTAGCCAATGTGCGGGGGCACTGGTTGGTCGGGCCAATTGAGATAGTATGTACATGAATGTATAGTTAAAGTGACTATGCATATATAATAAACAGAGAGTAGCAGCAGCGTAAAAGAGGGGTGGGGGGGGGACGACACACACAATGCAAATAGTCCGAGAAACCATTTGATTACCTGTTCAGGAGTCTTATGTCTTGGGGGTAAAAACTTTTGAGAAGCCTTTTTGTCCTAGACTTGGCACTCCGGTACCGCTTGCCATGCGGTAGTAGAGAGAACAGTCTATGACTGGGGTGGCTGGGGTCTTTGACAATTTTTAGGGCCTTCCTCTGACACTGCCTGGTGTAGAGGTCCTGGATGGCAGGCAGCTTAGCCCCAGTGATGTACTGGGCCGTACGCACTACACTCTGTAGTGCCTTGCGGTCGGAGGCCGAGCAATTGCCATACCAGGCAGTGATGCAACCAGGCAGTGATGTTGCAGCTGTAGAACCTTTTGAGGATCTGAGGACCCATGCAACATCTTTTTAGTTTCCTGAGGAGGAATAGGCTTTGTCGTGCCCTCTTCACAACTGTCTTGATGTGTTTGGACCATTCTAGTTTGTTGGTGATGTGGACACCAAGGAACTTGAAGCTCTCAACCTGCTCCACTACAGCCCTGTCGATGAAAATGGGGGCGTGCTCGGTCCTCCTTTTCCTGTAGTCCACAATCATCTCCTTAGTCTTGGTTACGTTGAGGGATAGGTTGTTATTCTGGCACCACCCGGCCAGGTCTCTGACCTCCTCTCTATAGGCTGTCTCGTCGTTGTCTGTGATCAGGCCTACCACTGTTTTGTCGTCTGCAAACTTAATGATGGTGTTGGAGTCGTGCCTGGCCACGCAGACATGGCTGAACAGGGAGTACAGGAGGGGACTGAGCACACACCCCTGAGGTGCTCCAGTGTTGAGGATCAGCGTGGCAGATGTGTTGCTACCTAACCTCACCACCTAGTGGCAGCCCGTCAGGAAGTCCAGGATCCAGTTGCAGAGGGAGGTGTTTAGTCCCAAGATCCTTAGCTTAGTGATGAGCTTTGAGGGTACTATGGTATTGAACGCTGAGCTGTAGTCAATGAATAGCATTCTCACGTAGGTGTTCCTTTTGTCCAGGTGGGAAAGGGCAGTATGGAATGCAATAGAGATTGTATCATCTGTGGATCTGTTTGGGTGGTATACAAATTGGAGTGGGTCTAGGGTTTCTGGGATAATGGTGTTGATGTGAGCCATTACCAGCCTTTCAAAGCACTTCATGGCTACAGACGGGAGTGCTACGGGTCTGTTGTCATTTAGGCAGGTTGCCTAACATCCCTGTTAGTGAGCATTTCTAATTTGCCAAGATAATTAATCCACCTGACAGATGTGGCATATCAAGAAGCTGATTAAACAGCATGATCATTACACAGGTGCACCTTGTGCTGGGGACAATAAATGGTCACTCTAAAATGTGCAGTTTTTTCACACAACACAATGCCACAGATGTCTCAAGTTTTGAGGGAGTGTGCAATTGCCATGCTGACTGAAGGAATGTCCACCTTAGCTGTTGCCAGAGAATTTAATGTTAATTTACTACCATAAGCCGCCTCCAACGTCATTTTAGAGAATTTGGCAGTACGTTCAACAGGCCTAACAACTGTAGACCACATGTAACCACGCCAGCCCAGGACCTCCACATCCGTCTTTTTCACCTGCTCGATCGTCTGACACCAGCCACCCGGACAGCTGAAGAAACTGTGGGTTCGGACAACCAAAGAATTTCTGCACAAACTGTCAGAAATGTGTTTGTCATCCTCACCTGTGTCTTGACCTGATTGCAGTTCGGCGTCAAAACCGACATCAGTGGGCAAATGCTCACCTTCGAGGGCCACTGGCACACTGGATGTGTGCACTTCACGGATGAATCACGATTTCAACTATACCGGGCAGATGGCAGACAGCGTGTATGGAGTCGTGTGGGTGAGCGGTTTGCTGATATTAATGTTGTGAACAGAGTGCCCCATGGTGGCTCTGGGGTTATGGTATGGGCAGGCATATGCTACGGACAACAAACACAATTACATTTTACCAATGGCAATTTGAATGCACAGAGTTACCGTGACGAGATCCTGAGACCCATTGTCATGCCATTCATCCTCCGCCATCACCTCATGTTTCTGCATGATGATAGACGGTCCCATGTAGTTAGGATCTGTACACAATTCCTGGAAGCTGAAAATGTCCTGCATACTCACCAGACATGTCCCCCATTGAGCATGTTTGTATGCTCTGGGTTGACGTGTACGACAGTGTGTTCCAGCAACTGTGGGACAACATGCCACAACCAACAGTCAATGATCAACTCTGTGAAGGAGATGTCGTGCTGCATGAATTGTGGCCACACCAGATACTGACTGGTTTTCTGATCCACGCCCCTACCTTTTTTTTAAGCTATCTGTGACCAACAGATTCATATCTGTATTCCCAGTCATGTGAAATCCATAGATTAGGGCCTAATTAATTTATTTCAATTGACTGATTTTCTTATATGAACTGTAATTCAGTAAAACCTTTGAAATTGTTGCGTGTTGCATTTCTATTTTTGTTCAGTGTGGAATGTTTCACTAGCCATGTATGTACTCCACGGGAGGTTGGTGGCACCTTAGTTGGGGAGGACGGGCTCGTGGTAATGACTGGAGCAGATTAATTGGAAGGGTATCAAATACATGGTTTCCATGTGCTTGAAGCTCCGTTCCAGACATTATTATGAGCCGTCTTCCCCTCAGCAGCCTCCACTGATGTACTCATATTGACTGAATTCATATTAGATATTTTCTGATCTCATTCTGATTTATCCAACAGAAACAACAACGCCTCTGTCTCCATCTCCGATGACCCTTGTCACCACCGTGACCTCAGTGACCTCTACATCATCATTATCATCAACATCATCATCACTAATGCCCCCGTCATCAGCAGGCTTCACCGACAGTACAGTAACACTGCATCATTCAGACACTATTCCATTAGAACACTAGTGGTTATAATTTGTGTTATGTTACCTGTTAATTGATGGTTGCTGTGCTTGTTGGTTCCCTGTGTTCTAGGGACCTATGTGTTTATTGCGTTCACTGTGATGACTTTTTCTGTGAGTCTGTCTGTGTTGATGTTGGCACTCATCATAATATACAGATGCAAAAGGATCCAGGGTGAGTAACAATCTCTCTTTCTCGTTCTCTTTTTTTTATCTCTCTCTCTCTTCTCTCTCGCTCTGTCTCTCTCTCTCTTCTCTCTCTCTCTGTCTCTATTTCTCTTTTCTCTCTGTCCTTCTCTGTCCTGCTTTGTCTTATCTCTCGCTCTCTTTTCTCTCTCTCTTTCTCTCTCTTTTCTCTGTTTCTCTCTCTCTTTTCTCTCTCTCTCTTCTCACTCTCTCTGTCTCTCTCCCCTGCTCTCTCTATCTCTCTTTTTTCTCTGTCTCTCTCTCCCCTGCTCTCTCTCTCTCTCTCTGAGTGTGTATGACATGTTATGTGTTCCACAGGGTCTGCAGAACCACACAGAGAAACAGTGCTGTTTGAGTCGGTGTATGAGGTGAGGGCCTTTTCTCTACTCTGTCCACTCTATACATGCTGCTCTGTCCACTACCTTGATCTAATTACTATCTGCTCCAAAGGCTGACACACTAACCACAGTCCCTAGATTCAGTCTTTTGAGTAGATATGCCCATGTGACTTTGTTTCCCCTTTCCCTCTCTTTAGGATGTTTATGAGAATACAGAAGCTGTGTGTGTGAATGTGAAACTGGCTTCCTGTAAGAACCAATACTCCTCCCAACCTAATCATGATGATGATGATGATGATGATGTTGAGGATGATGACGACGCCCAACAGGAGTCTGTCTATCAAGACATCACACCTTATGACAACATCTACCACAGCCTCAATATCACAACCACAGACAGACACTGAGTGTGTGTGTGTGTGTGTGTGTGTGTGTGTGTGTGTGTGTGTGTGTGTGTGTGTGTGTGTGTGTGTGTGTGTGTGTGTGTGTGTGTGTGTGTGTGTGTGTGTGTGTGTGTGTGTGTGTGTGTGTGTGTGTGTGTGTGTGTGTGTGTGTGTGTGAGAGAGAGAGAGAGAGATAGTAGTAAGGTAGTGCTAAGTGATGATGCAGTGGCATATGAGTTCCAGAGGGGGATGCTGTTTTTTTGTCAAAAAATAAGAGGAACGGCTGCTCATCTGAGCATAATATAAGACAGGCTGATTGGACATTGAATGTGTGTGATCAGTGAGAACTGACAAGTTACCAAGTGGCACAGGGGCAGACTGGCCATTTGATATTTCTGGCAAATTCCAGATGGCCTGGTCCATTTTTTGCCTTGTGGGCCTGTCATTATCTGGCTAATAATGGGGTCCTCAAGGAAGAAAATGGGCCGGTGGGTTAGAAATGCCAGATCCGATTCTGGTCCCAGTCTGCCCCTGCATGCACACACTTTGAACAATTACATGTATTCTGAATGAAACTTATTGAATGCCAATATTGTGTAGTATACCTTGATTAATGGTGAAAGACAGTCATTTTTGACCTGTATAGGTGTCTGGCCTACTAATTTACTTCAGAGATAATGTGTTCGCATTTTAGGATGATATTGTTAAAAATGCTTGTGAAAGAATAACATACATTTTAAAAAGAAAATTGCAAGACTGGATGCATTTTTTTTATACTAAAAGGAGGCGAGTTTTGTTCAGGAGTAGGGTAAGAGCCATATACCGTATATGGTAGGACTAGGGAAACACATTGAACTGTAGATGGCAGCAATGCGCCTGGTTTAACCTGCTGGTTTCCTTTTTTCCCCGAAGAAGGATCGAAACGTAATTTCCTTATTCAGGATGAAGAACCAGAGATACTTTTGAGGAGATGGGAAATTCTATTGAACTCATATGTCCGCGCGGTGCATTTTGGGCGATATCGCTCCTTCACGGAGTAAATGGGACTTAATTGGGCGCTAGTTCAAAAAAGCACGAATTAGCATGAATTGCGTGAGCAACAGGTACAAGATTACAAATATTTTTCGAGATATGAGATAATTAACTTGTTCTCTATAATATCGTGTAGCTTTGAAATTACGTTATTTTGAGGGAAATAGGCAAGTTTCTCGACTCATACCCTGACTTTTAGAAGAGATTGCTTGACGACTAGCATAGCAACTGCGTAAAGCAGTAGAACAACCTGCTGGGCGGAGCGTTATACGTTGTTCCCCTCATTCCGGCTGAGTTTCTTCTCTCCATTTTCTAATATCTCTGGAAGAACACAAAGCATAATTTGCTCTACAGCTCTCATAAAATCCGTGTCATTTAGCAAGAAATCTGTTCATTAGTGACATTAACTTTATTTGGCTTAAGATAACACATCTAAACGGTTTCATTATCGTGTCTAATTCAGGAAACGAAAAAAGGAGACTGTTTTGTCGGCGTAAACGTGTTGCTAGCTAAGATTATTGCTCGTCAAGCCCGACATCTGAATACTGTTGCTGTCAAAGACTGAAACTCTGGGCTGCTGTCATGGATCAAATAGGGATCACTGCAGAAGGACCAAAGGTGAGTTGGTTTGCTAATTTAGCTAATCAGTCCGACATTCTTGACATGTAATATGGCCCTGGTCGTGGCGAAAACCGAGCCTTAAAAGGCTCGTCTTGGGGAGGACAGATTAACGTGACCTAAATTAGTTTTAAATAACGTTACAACCATACATTAATCGATCTACTGTAGCGCTAATTCACATTTGTATCCATCAACAGCCAACTCTGATAGCGACTAGCCAACAGGCTGACGTGGTACAAACGTTGGCTAATTCCGAATAAGTGACTAAAGCGACAAGTCGCGACATGTCCCTGGCATGGCTTTTTTGATTGACAGGATGGCTAACGTGTGTATAGTTAGCTTAGAATGTCAACTAATTGGTTAACTACTGCTTTATTCAAGTAGTTATTCAAGCACATAACGAGTACATCGATATGTTAACAAAGGGAAGCATCATGTTTGACTGTATTGCTGTTAGCTCATTTGAATGTATGGTCCTTCAGAGTCCATGGGGCGCCACCACTACCAAGGTGGTGTCACCCTGCTCCCTAGCTGACGTCATGAGTGAGCAGCTGGCCAAGCAACTGGATGAGGAAAGCAATGCTTTCCCCGATTCCCCAGAGTAAGTACCAGTCTGTGTTGTCGATTCACGTTAACCAATCTGTAAATAGCACACCCAACTACCTCATCCCCATATTATTACTTACCCTCTCTACTTGCACATCTGTCACTCCAGTGTTAATGCTAAATTGTAATTATTTTGCCCCTCTGGCCTATTTATTGCCTACCTCCCTACTCTTCTACATTTTCCCACACTGTACATAGATTTTTCAATTGTGTTATTGACTGTACGTTTGTTTATGTGTAACTCTGTTGTTTTTGTCTCACTGCTTTGCTTTATCTTGGCCAGGTCGCAGTTGTAAATGAGAACTTGTTCTCAACTGACCTACCAGGTTAAATAAAGGTGAAATAAAATAAAAACTTGAAAGGACATGTTCACCCTCTTGTCTAGCCGGTGTAGGCACTTCAGTGTCAATTGAAACTAGCATCACACTCCTATTAGGTTATTGTGGGGGTGTAGGGCGGCATGTTCATGTCCAATATCCTATGTGTTCTAGTGTCAATGCTGCTCTGGATGCCGGTGAGGAGCCAGAAACGGACTGTGATCTGATGCTGGCTCAGATGCTGCAGATGCAGTTTGACAAGGAGTTTGACAGCCAGCTGCGCACAGAAGAAAAAAAATTAAACGGGGATAGCAAACGTAAGCCTATGAACAAGTCTGGTATTCGAACAATACAAAGGTTGTTTTCATTAGATAACGAATGGAATAAAACAGACTGAAACGGGGAGAGAACACCTGTACCGCTCATTTTAGTTTTCCGTATCAAAACGTTTTTCAAGTGTTTTGTACCCTAGTAAACATGACCAGGTTTCTAGAATGTGTTAAAAAAGAATGAACTGTAGTGGAATTATGAAGAATTTGAGAGATGATTTGTCTTGACTGTTGCAGTGTCCATCTCCTTTGAGAACTATCGCATGGTGCACCCTTACGAGGACAGCGACAGCTCCGAGGATGAAGTTGATTGGCAAGACACTCGCCACGACCCCTACAAAGCCGGTAACGTCCATCCCTTTACATTTCACCCCTATATCAGTATTGATGCTAGGCCCAATACATCTACTTTATACTTGTAACAGGCCAACATCTTGCTGCATAAAATATTGGTTGCTGTTGATTGGTGGTTGTTTTATGTTAAAGCAATAGTTAAACTTACTACATGAACCCTTTTTTTTCCTAAATGTGTTCCAGATAAGCCCACGACAACTCCAAGAAAAGGCTTTACTGGGAAAGGCAAGAACATCACTACTAAGCACGATGAGGTTGTGTGTGGCAGGAAGAATACTGCACGCATGGACAATGTAAGAGTGATAACAAGTTCACCTTTTGCCTTGGTTCAGCATTATTCTAGAGATAGACACATGGGGGAAATTGTATGAGTAGTAATTAGCATCATTAGCATTTGTCTCCATTTAGCTTTGAAATGTGTGGCTTAATTTGTGTACACACTAATGTGAACATATCCCAAACTGTCAGCCTTTTTGTAATCTCCCTCTCTGTCTTGTCCTCCCAGTTTGCCCCAGAGATCAATGTGGGAGATGGGCTTGGCATGGATCTGAAGCTCTCTAACCAGGTGTACAACTCCCTGAAGCAACACTGCTACTCCGAGCAGCGTCGCAGTGCCCGACTGCATGACAAAAAGGAGCACTCCACTGCTGTGAGTCTATGCTAAAGGAGGAATTGACAATACAAATAAGAATTTTAAAATAACAACAAAATGGCCTCATGCCATGTTCAGATTTGTATAGTATTTTAATATATTTGAAGTCCATTGTGATTATCCACTTCTGCTTTCTTTTCTGTACTTTTCTCCCTTTTTTCATTCACAGGAACAAGCAGTGGACCCAAGGACCCGTCTGCTCATGTACAAAATGGTGAACGCAGGCGTTCTGGAGAACATCAACGGCTGCATCAGCACTGGAAAGGAGTCTGTGGTGTTCCACGCAGATGGGGGAAGGTGAGGGTGACATCATGACAAGTTGTGTCGCAAGAACCCACACCTTGAATTGACTGACCGAAGGTTGATCGACCCAAGGAGATTATCACCTGGCCTGTTGAGTCAGATCAGGAACTTTCATTGCCTGAAGTTACGTCATGACATTTACATTGTCATGATTGACAGAGACACTATAGCAGTAGATTCATTTGCCGTAGTTGTAGTATTTGTTTAATAGTTTTTGTATAGAACTGCCCCCCTAAATGTCTCCGTTAATTAAGTTGTAGTTGGTTTCTAAGGTTTTCCAATACTGTTGTTTTTTCCCCCAGCATGGAGGAGAAGGCTGTCCCAGATGAGTGTGTACTCAAGGTCTTCAAGACCACACTCAATGAGTTCAAGAACCGCGACAAGTACATCAAGGACGACTACCGCTTCAAGGAACGCTTCAGCAAGCTGAATCCCCGCAAGGTCATCCGCCTCTGGGCTGAGAAAGAGATGCACAACCTGGCTCGGTGGGTGGTGGTGATGTCACTTAAATGGACCAACACCAGTTCACCTCATTTATCTAAAAACTCAGTTCAAATAACTTTTTATTTTTTAGATCAGATTGCAATGCTCCAACTGTGTTACGGCTCACTCTCTCTTCCCCCCTCCATCAGTATGAAAAAGGCTGACATCCCATGCCCCGAGGTGGTGGTTCTGAAGAAGCACATCCTGGTGATGTCGTTCATTGGCAAGGACCATGTGCCGGCTCCCAAACTGAAAGAAGCCATGTTGGGCTCAGAGGACATGAACAGGGCCTACTACCAGGTGCTTCATGTGAGTGCAGCTGCTGTGCCGCCATGCACTAATGTAGACGTTACTTATGTTGTTGTGTATTTCCGTACGTCATAGTAATATCTGGTTGTGCGCACTAGTTTCAAAGACATGAGTATCCTCAGATCTCGTCCCGACTGAGAAGTATAATAATTCAGAATTATACGACCCCTGGGTGTGTCTGTCTTTGCAGATGATGCAGCAGTTGTATCAGGAGTGTAACCTCGTCCACGCCGACCTGAGCGAATACAACATGCTGTGGCATCAGGGGAAGGTAGGCTATTTATCATGTTTGTCTAACCTTTATTTATCCAGGTGGGTCAATCTACACCTTATTTTTATACCTGATTCCTCATGGTTAATTTTAACTGGAAATACTGGCATGAGATTTTACCTTCATACAGCATGAGTGATTTAATCATCTTGTTTTATGTAGGTTTGGCTGATTGATGTAAGTCAGTCCGTTGAGCCCAATCACCCTCACGGCCTTGAGTTCCTGTTCAGGGACTGCAGGAATGTGGCTACGGTAAGTTGGCTCACAGTGATGCAAGTACTGTAGGTTTAAATTGGCTGTTACTTACAGCTCATAGTAAATACTGACTAAAGTCCTGATTTGCACAACAAGCTCTGTCTCACTGCAGAATTCATGTGCGTCCACGTTCTCCAAACATCAAATTTCGAAGTGTTTTTGTTGCTCCTGATGCTCTCTTGTTTCCATTTCTTCAAACGTCAAATCCTGAAGTTAAGGCTTGAGTTTAGTCACTCATTCTGAATGGTTAAGGGAAGGGTTCAGGTACATTTGAATGGATGAGGTCCTGTATATTTAGCTGCCACACCTCAACACATACGATGAGTGTTGGTGGAAACTGAGCGACAGTCAAAACAAAATATGTCCACTATTCTTACATCAGGTTTTGTATCAGTGACACACTGGTGGTTTTAATAACAAGATATCGTTTTTATCTCATTTCTGCAGTTCTTCCAGAAGGGCGGGGTGTCGGAAGCCATGAACGTGTACGAGCTCTTCAACGTTGTGTCTGGGCTGCAGCTCAGCGGTGACAGCGAGGCAGACTTCCTTGCCCAGGTCAGAAAACATTGAGGCCCCTATGAGGGTATTATTTCTCTGTTGGAGATTCATGAGATTCATTGCATTGAATTTACAGAACTAAGTTTTACAGGCAGTTTAAAGTGGGCTCTTGTCTTATCTAGAGTCCCACACACAGCAAAATCTATCATGCACTGAAGTGCCTTTTTGGGGTGGGGAATGTTTATACTACACTGAACAAAAATATAAACACAACATGCAACAATTTCAAAGATTTTACTTACAATTCATATAAGGAAATCAGTCAATTTAAATAAATTAGACCCCAATATATGGATTTCACATGACTGGGAATACAGATATGCATCTGTTGGTCACAGATACTTTTTATTTTTAAAGGGTAGGAGAGGATCAGAAAACCAATCAGTATCTGGTGTGACCACCATTTGCCTTATGCTGCACGACACATCTCATTCGCATAGAGTTAATCAGGCTGTTGATTGTGGCCTGTGGAATGTTGACCCACTCTTCTTCAATGGCTGTGCGAAGTTGCTGGGTATTGGAAGGAACTGGAACACGCTGTCGTACATGTCGATCCAGAGCATCCCAAACCAGCTCAATAGGTGACATGTCTGGTGAGTGTGCAGGCCATGGAAGAACTGAGACATTTTCAGCTTCCAGGAATTTTGTACAGATTCTTGCGATATGAGGCCGTGCATTATCATGTTGAAACATGAGGATGGCGACGGATGAATGGCACGACAATGGGCCTCAGGATCTCATCACGGTATCTTTGTGCATTAAAATTGCCATCGATAAAATGCAATTGTTTATTGTCTGTAGCTTATGGCTGCCCATACCATAACCCCACCGCCACCATGGGGCACTCTGTTCACAACGTTGACATCAGCAAACCACTCGCCCACACGACGCCAAACACGCTCTCTGCCATCTGTCCGGTACAGTTGAAATCGTGATTCATCCTTGAAGAGCACACATCCAGCGAACCAGTGGAAGATGAGCATTTTCCCACTGAAGTCTGTTATGATGCCGAACTGCAGTCAGGTCAAGACCCTGGTGAGGATGACGATTAGCTTCCCTGAAATGGTTTCTAACAGTTTGTGCAGAAATTCTTCAGTTGTGCAAACCCACAGTTTCATCAGCTGTTTGGGTGGCTGGTCTCAGATGGTCCCGCATAAGAAGAAGCCGGATGTGGAGGTCCTGGGCTGGCGTGGTTACAGGTGGTCTGCGGTTGTGAGGCCGGTTGGACGCACTGCCAAATTCTTTAAAACAACGTTGGAGGCGGCTTATGGTAGAGAAATTAACATTAACTTCTCTGGCATCAGCTCAGGTGGACATTCCTGCTGTCAGCATGCCAATTGCATGGTCCCTCAACTTGAGACATCTGTGGCATTGTGTTGTGTGACAAAACTGCACATTTTAGAGTTGCCTTTTATTGTCCCCAGCACAAGGTGCACCTGTGTAATGATCATGCTGTTTAATCAGCTTCTCGATATGCCACACCTGTCAGGTGGATGGATTATTTTAGCAAATGAGAAATGCATACTAACAGGGATGTGCACAATATGTTAGAAATGTACTTTTTGTGCGTATTGAACATTTCTCTGATCTTTTATTTCCGCTCATGAAACATGGGGCCAACACTTTATGTTGCGCTTATATTTTTGTTCAATGTATATTTTGACCCTAATCCATCAAATCGTATAGATATAGAGCACTTTTTGTCAAAATGCTTATCAGAAACCGGGGATTTTAGTATTCATTTTCATTCAGTGGTTGACTACCTGTATGCACATAATTAAGTTGATGGGTTACTTTTCTCTATGTCTTTGTGATTTTTGTATTAACACTGTCCTCACTTGTCGTTTTATAGATTGAGGCACTGGAGAAGATGAATGAAGACCATGTGCAGAGAAGGGGCAAGAAAACCTACTCCTCCAGCACCAGCGACGGAGGGCCTCCCCTATTACACCACGAGGATGATTAACGATGAGATGATAGACACCATGATTAGCTCCATGGATCCTGTTCAGTTGATTCTGTTTGAGAGAATGGGCGAGTAAATCCCTCCCAAATGTCTTTCATCACAATGAGGGACACAAGGTCGAAAGGTCACTGCATCCCAAGATGCTACACTAGGGGCAGTGGGCTGAAAAGCCTCCCATACACCTCCATGAAATGTCAACATCTCATTCCATTACTACATTTGTAGATGGAATGGATGGGGACGTCTAAGGGGGGACATGACAGATGCATCTACATGCGTACACAATTATTGCTTTTTTTAAATTAGATGGTATTCAGCCTTCATGACATGAAGTTATCTTCACAGGTGAACTGAGCTCGAATGAAAAGAGCTTTGCGTTATATGAATGGAACAAATTGCAGTCCAACATTTGGTGAAGAGCCCTAGTACGTGTCAGTGAATATTTTAATCATGGAAGGTGCAGTCATGAATGAAGACACACAATGAATTGTTTGTCATTGGCTCCGAGATACATTGAGGTCCATTGATCGTACAAGGGAGCTGTGTTTTCTGTGATCTCCAACTTCAATATAATGGTGGAAATAAATGGCAAAAATTTTAGTTATGTTTTGTCATTCATTTTACTTTGCTCTGGACAAATCGAGCAGCAGCAGCTTGACAGGAGACACCAAACTGCTCCTAAACTAGGAGTTATAAAACAATACAACAACAAGCAATCTATGTAACTATAACATGTCAATATTACTCATAGTCAGCCAGTCCAACTTGTATAAAAGCCTGCAGAAACCACCTATATCTCGTTTTGAGTGTTCGATTTCAGTTTGACAATCGACTGTTATTTTGAAAGTAGCGTTTAGCCGCATTCATGTCATGTTGGAAACTCGGAAATGTCTGACTTGCTAACCTAGGCGGAAGAGTCGGATCCCAAGTTTCCCACCAGGGAGGTACCAGAATCAACAAACAGGAAGCTTTACGCAAATAATTTAATTTTAACTGGGAGGTCCCGAGTTTTCGACATGACTGGAAACGCAGCATTAACACACGGCATTAACAAATATTTTTATAACTAAACCAAGATAGGCCACAGTCTGTCGTTTCTTATGGGAACAAATGTGTCATTTTGGGCAGAACAAATAAGGTGGCATCTGTATATTTCCGTTGTGGAACGCCCACTTTGAAGTGCGCGTTTGAAATAACTCAATTCGCCTTTGTATTCCTACATAACGCGATATAAAAAGTGTTTTGGCAAAGGGTAAAGTCTACAAAATTTATTCCACTCAGTTCATAACATATTTTCGTTTTAGTAACCGAAAACTCTTATTGAGATCAAATGTTTTGAAGATGAGAAAATGTGCAGAATGTCGGCCAAAATCGATCTTCTCCCGCTGCCGGCCACTGGGCTGTAGTGAGTAGTTTATGCATCCGGTGAAATAGCTGTCATTGTTCAATGTGTGGCGTTAATATCTTATGGGATTCACGTGACTGTCACATGATTTTGAAACCGGAACTTGCCGTAGAGAGAAGCTTTGGACAGTTAATTTATGAAATGCAGAGCGAACAACTAACTGCAAGACATAATAGTCAGCAAAGCTAAAGGTTCACAATGAGTGAGGAACACTACTACCTAGAACTTTGTGAAAATCCTGTGCAATTTGAAAATGCCTCAAGCGTCAACAATGTGTTTTTTGACGAAGCAAACAAACAGGTACATTAACGTTACTAGTAGCCAAGGCTAGCTAGAAGGATATGCTCAGCTATGGCGGTTACTCCAGAGACAGACAGATATAGCTAGCTAGCTAGATGCTTAGTTAGCGCGATTATAGCTAGCTAAATAAATCATATTTTATCTTGATTTTACATTCAGCTAGGTACTACAACTATGTTGGCTTATGTGAACGCAAGTACATATAACTAGCCTTGATGAGGGTGGCTGTCAAACTGTTGATTCCCATGTTGCAGCTTGGTGAAGGTCCTAAAGTGTAGCCATACAGTATGGCTAATTAATATGGTAGGTATTAAGGAGGTAGACGAATTAGTGAACTTCAGTCAACATTAATGCTTGTCTCTGGCAGTACATTCACCAGCTAAACAAGGCAGATTAGATGAGCAGTAACCCTCATTCTATTGCTTCAGGTAGAAGTTACACTATCCTCCTATTGTAATGTATACCAGGCTCCAAGTCCATTTATATATTGATTGTTCTCTATTTACCCTATTTTCTCCTTCAGGTGTTTGCAGTGCGATCAGGGGGTGCCACTGGGGTTGTGGTTAAAGGACCAGAGGACAAAAGCTCAGTTGCCTTCAGGTAATGAGATGATGCATATATTGCGACGATGATGACGATCATAAGCTCAATGATGATGGTCTCTCATGCAGTATATACATTTTCTTCACAGAATGGATGACAAAGGAGAGGTGAAGTGCATCAAGTTTTCGATCGGAAATAAGATTTTGGCAGTTCAGAGAACACCAAAATCTGTGGTAAGCATTACAACAATCATTCTCAACTCAATGTTATTCAATTATTGTGTTTTCTATCCATGCTGATGGCCTGACTAAAAGCCTCAGTTTTTTTTCCTCGTAGGATTTCATAAACTTCATACCGGATTATCCACATTTGGAATTCTCCCAGGAATGTAAGGTATGCAAGCATATGCAGTGTCAAATGTTTGAAGTTCAAAATAGCTGTAATTTCTTCGTTGTAACTAAACATGAGTCAATTTTCTATAGGTGTGATTTGTTTTATATTCTCCTTTTTGATTGACAGATGAAGAATGCCAGTATTTTGGGCTTCTGTTGGACTAACTGGAATGAAATCGTTTTCATCACTGACCAGGGAATTGAGTTCTACCAGGTAACTATGTTTCACATTAATCATATTTCTTGTGATATGTAATAAAGCTAGTCGTTTTTGTGATTTAGGATAGGAATGCACTACCAGGAAAGTTACACACTCCTAGATTGTTTCCTAGGTTATTGCATCGCAGCACTATCAATTGAGTTTGCCCTGTATTACTCTTTCTTATACTAAAACATTGTCACATGACGCTTACGTGACTCAACTCAATTCAAACTACAACCACTAGTGGTCTTAATGTACCACTGACTGAGAAATAAAGTTGTTTGATTTTGCAGTACTGCACAGTATTAGGTTGATTGGTAATATTACCTCTTTGTACTGGAATACGAAAAGGGGAAGACTGCAATGTGAACAGGGATGCCTATTAGGCTCAAAATGTTCTTCAAAAAGGTGTCTTGTGCCAGTTTTTCATTTGAGTTGAAGTTGTCAATGACATGCTCTCTGTGTTTAGGTGCTTCCTGACAAGCGTTGCCTGAAGCTGCTGAAGAGTCAGAGCATCAATGTGAACTGGTACATGTACTGTCCTGAGACTGCAGTCATTCTACTCTCTACCACCTTCCAGGGCAATGTGCTGCAGCCGTTTGTCTTCAAAGTAAGTGGTCACAACTGACATAACATGTCTCAAATATCCACCTGCTGATACAGTAAGACACGATATATACCACCAAAACCTCATGTTCATGTTGAAGCATTAGCATCCTAAAGTTGCTGGAAATATAATCATCAAACCTATTGTTGTTTTTTTTTTTTGTCCCACCAGAGTGGGACCATGTCTAAAATGGCCAAGTTTGAGATCGAGCTTCCAGTGGTTCCCAAGCCAGCCAAGCTCAATCTGTCAGAGAGGGACATTGCTGTGGCCAACATGTGAGTTTGTAACTGTTTTGAATTGATATTTCATATTTTGGCTCGATATTCAAGCAAAAAGCAAAAGGCCTTTGGGCTGTATGAAGCAGTATGAACACTGAATGAGTTGTTCACTTTGTTTCTAATGGTAGTTACGGTCAGCTGTATGTAATGTATCTGAAGCATCACTCCAGAACTACTGACAGTCCCTGTGCTGAGGTGGTCCTCTATCATCTACCCAGGTACATCTTATTTAACATATTCCTAGTGGGCATTCCTCTAAACATGCTGAAATTCCTCCTAACTTAACATGGTCATGCAGCAATCATATCACCCTTATATTCAGAGTTTCTTGTGTAACTAGAGAAACAAGGACTAGCTAGAGTAAGAAGCTACTCATAGTCATTTACTGGATCAATCTTGAAATGAAATATCCATAGTGTTATTTATACATAGGGAATACCTGAAGGGCTAAATTGGTAAATTATGTCAATTAATGTCTGGCCTAACGACATGTTGTTCCCAGGGAGGGATCCTGTAAGAAGACCAACGTGTTAAAACTCAACACCACAGGGAAGTTTGCCCTCAACGTGGTGGATAACCTGGTGGTAGTGCATCATCAGAGCACTCAGGTGAGTCCTTTTGGCAAGAAATGACAATTGGAGCCTTTTGAGCAGGGTTCTCACCAAAGAATGTAAAAAGGGTGCTGTGCCATGTATGTATGTATGTATGTATGTATGTATGTATGTATGTAGTATGTATGTATGTTTTTCTAGATTCTAGGAAAATATATTTTACAGGTCTTCATAAACGCAAAATCTCTTGAGTCCAAAGGGGGAATCAAGGCAGAACCCTGCTTGATGTTAGACAGGCAAACTCCTACTACGGTTGTGTTGTTTCATATCCTGGGTCCAAACCCATTCAGTCTGGCATGATGTAGATAATGTCTTATTTCAGACCTCCATCATATTTGACATCAAGCTGCGGGAGCCCGACTGTGCCCTGAACGTCCACCAGCCTGTGCTGCCTCCTCGCTCCATACACCCCTACAGGATTCCCCTCACAGGTATAGGCTACTTGGATTTACTCTATGTATGTACACTCATTGGCCAGTTTATTAGATACACCCATCTAGTACTGGGTCTGATACACTTGTGTGTTCAGAGCAGCCTGAGTTCTTTGGGGCATGGAAACGTTACTCAATTGGTATCAAGAGACCTAACAAGAGACCTAACGTGTGCCAGGAAAACATTCCCCACACCATTACACCATCAGCCTGTACTGTTGACACCAGGCAGGATGGGGCCATGGACTCATGCTGCTCACGGCAATTCCTGACTGCCGTGACGCAACAGGATCCAGGATTTGTCAGACCAGGCAATGTTTTTCACCTCCTCAATTGTCCAGTGTTGGTGATTGTGTGCCCACTGGAGCCGCTTCTTTTGTTTTTAGCTGATAGGAGTGGAACCCGGTGTGGTCGTCTGCTGCAATAGCCTATTCATGACAAGGACTGACGAGTTGTGCGTTCTGAGATGCCGTTCTGCACACCACTGTTGTACTGCGCTGTTATTTGCCTGTTTGTGGCCCGCCTGTTAGCGTGCACGATTCATTCTCCTTCCACCTCTCAACTAGCTGTGTTTTCACGTACAGGACTGCCACTGACTGGATGCTTTTTGTTTGTCGCACCATTCTCGGTCATACCTAGACACTGTCGTGCGTGAAAAGTCTAGGAGGCCGGTCATTTCTGAACCGGTCGCTTAGGTCACTCGTTTTGCTCATTGTAACGTTCAATCGAACCGTAGCTGGATGCCTTTCTGCCTGCTTTATGTAGCAAGCCACGGCCACGTGACTCATTTCCGTGAACAGAGTGGTGTTCTTATAAACTGGCCACCGAGTGTGTATGGACAGGCCAGACTTTACCAACGGCTTGGCTGTTTTGGTCACTGACTGACTGACTGTGTGTCTTTGCCTGTCTTGTCTGCCTCTGTCACTCCAGTTGTCACTCCAGTTGTAATTGTATCACTCTCTTGTGTGACAGATGACGTAACCTTCTGTCACTTCACTCCCATCTGTGGCTTTTAGAATACTCTTTCCCTCCCTTCCTTATGTCTCTTAAAGCCCTGACAGAAACTAACTTGATTTCTCCATAGGTCCTTCTGCTGTACCCAGCCAGCCTCCGGTGCCTTGTGAGCTCTGTATCCTTTATGAAACACGAGTAGCTAGATGAGCTGCGCGGGCACTTGTCAATGAAACGGTGTCAATGACGATTGGAACAGCTAGCAGGGAAATGGTAGGTGGTGGTATTACTGATGATCGTGGATGCTTCCCTTGACCTTCAGACTCCTCATCTTGGAGCGTCTTTCAACCCGACATCATCATCAGTGCAAGCGAAGGTGAGTGAGAACACCCACACATCTAACCATAGACTGCTATGTCCTGGCTGTCTGTCTGTTATCTGGACCAGAAACATCTAACCATAGATGGCTATGTCCCTGCTTACTGTCTGTTATCTGGACCAGAAACATCTAACCATAGACTTATGTCCCGGCTTACTGTCTGTAATCATCTGGACCAGAAACATCTAACCATAGACTGCTATGTCCCTGCTTACTGTCTGTTATCTGGACCAGAAACATCTAACCATAGACTGTTATGTCCCGGCTTACTGTCTGTAATCATCTGGACCAGAAACATCTAACCATAGACTGCTATGTCCCGGCTAACTGTCTGTAATCATCTGGACCAGAAACAACCACTAACCCATATTCACTGTAGATCAGATGGGTGTATAGTAACCAACGTGGTAGTAGAGCCACCTCCTCTTCTAGGCTATGTAGTTACCATATTGCTTTCACCTATCCACATTTTTCATCTACAGTTTGTTGTTCCGGATGGTACTCATGTTCTTGCATGGTTGTCTGTCCTGTTCTGTGTGTTCCCCCTCTGTTTCAGGGTGTCTGACCTGTTCTGTGTGTTCCCCCTCTGTTTCAGGGTGTCTGACCTGTTTTGTGTGTACCCCCTCTGTTTCAGGATATCAGTGGTATCTGCAGGTGAAGCTGCCGCCCACCGTCAACCTCCTGCAGGACAAGGGCAAGCTGATCGACTTCCTCCTGCGCAGACGAGACTGCAAGATGGTCATCCTGTCCGTGTGCTCACAAAGTAAGACTGCCTTGTGAAACAGATAGGGGAGACTGTGTTCATTGCTGAAGGAAGCACACTATTAAAACAAGGTTGTAGAATAGACGATTAGAGAAGCCTGAACCATAGTGAACATAGGCAGTGTTTACTCAAGGCCCCTCTCTCTGTTTCAGTGCTCAACGGGGAAGACAAGGGGAGCTTACCAGTGGTGGCCACAGTGTTCGACAAACTCAACCAAGTCTTCAAAGAGTACCTGGAGGCAGAGCAGACCTACACTGTGGTGAGTACTGCCTACTAGGGTCAGGACCATACCAGTATCGTGTAACTTGAATAACAAAAAGGATGAAGAGGATATAATCAACTGAACAGATCTGAGTTGTCGTCCGTATTACGGATGATTAGGACAGTAGCCCGTACACTGTCCGTTGCAGTAACTTGACTTTTGTTGTTACCTGGGCTGTTACGGTGACCCTATTACCGCCACACCGGCAGTCAAATTCCATGTGACTGTTTAGTCACGGTAATTAGGCTTCTCCAAGCTCTGCTGCTGATGGTCGTTAGTAGCCTACCAAACTTGCTAACTGTTTGGTACTCAGCATTGAGTATATTGCATATTGTCCCTCTTATCACTCTGATCGAAAATCCAATCAAACACTTCATGAGAGCCTGATCTGTTGCGTGAGCCACATTGCGTAAAAAAGGTTTTTGATACTCGTGGTTGTATTAATTTGGGGTCTATTGCATCCCACAACTGTCCCAGACTATGTTTGGAATATTTATTTCTCACACAGAATAGAATAGGTCAACTTTTGTACTATGAGGGATACTAGATTGACATAGGCTAGTGCTTTTGCTGTTCGTTACGCCTACTCATCTTGTTGGCTGACGAAAGGAAGATGCGGACATTTCTTCCAATATCTTCAATATGCACCTCGGAATTGGATAAGGACGTGCGCAGTTGCGTCCCCAACGTGTCTGTCTTCACCTTTAGCCTGTGAGAAAGACCCGATGCCGTGATGGAGAGCCATGTGAGTGGGAGGTGCTTTGAAGCCCGCAGCACTCAGGGAGAAGGGAATTATAATTATTATATTTACCCCAAGGGCACAATGGCCACTGGCTGCAAAAGGCATGGATTTTATTTTAGGGGGCATTAAGGCCACATAAAGGGGATGCTGCCGGGAAATTCAAGGCATTATCAAGTGTATGTCAAATTGTGATTGAGAGACTGATGAAGTGTGTACAGCCTGCGCAAAAACAAAGCAGAGCTCATGCTTTTCAAGATACTTTTTTTCAAATCATCATTAGTCGTATCATGCAGCCTTACCATGTGTTAAAAATCAAAACATGTAGCCCAACGTTTGTAGAACAACCAAAGTTACATTAACTCTAAAGTAAGCATATAGGAGTACCTGTTTCTTTGTTAACCGCTCAACACAGAATATTCGCATGTGCGCACTCCCTCAAATAATTTGGAGAAAATATCCTTTCTATTTTATTCAGCTTTGTTCAATTGTTTTCTTTATACTATAAAAGAATGCCACAGAATTATAAGCAAATGTTGTCTACTATATGAACTAGTGTAGCCCACAGACATATGACATAGTCAGATCAGCACCTAACATAAGGACAACTCTGGGTATGCTGTTCTGTTCGTCTGAAATAGCCTACCGGTCTAAAATAAATACCATTTATTGTGAATGTGTAGGCAATATTACATGGATTTATGTTCCAAAGGTCTGGATCAGTGGCTTGTAGGCTATGTGTGGGAGCCAGGAGATGCTAAATGTTTTGTTAATTACCATGAGGCCAGAGTTATTTGCTTGATAATCATAAGCTGACAAATGTTGTGACTGCCACAGCCCTAGTTGGGACTGCCACAGCCCTAGTTGGGACTGCCACAGCCCTAGTTGGGACTGCCACAGCCCTAGTTGGGACCTGTTGATCTCTTTCAGGCTATGGAGTCTGGTCCCAGCCGAGGCAGCGCTGCTCGGGAGAGGCCCGTCCGGACGCAGGCGGTTATCGACCAGTCAGACATGTACACACACGTCTTGTCCTCCTTCACAGAGAAAAAGGTGAGGGTGGTGAAGCCCATGTTTCAATAGCTGCTGCCTTATTTGAATTGCAAGTAATTTTTTCCTCAATTACCTGTTAGATGACTGAACATTATATTGTTTCACCCCTCCAACAGGACGTATCTCACAAATTCATCATTGCTGTGCTGATGGAGTACATCCGCTCACTCAACCAGGTCCAGATCACTGTGCAGGTAGGTACTCATTGCAGAAAAGTATTTTCGTGAGGCTATATCAGAACAGAGTTTTGTGTTGTTTTATGAATAATGGTTTGGATGACACTGTTTCATCTTGTAACATGTTAGCCGTGCTACATTAGTATGCTTTGTGTTCCTGTAGATTCTGCATATTTATTGTCCCATATTGTCATTAAATTACCTTTCAATTGGGAACTGTAATGTTTTGTTGTCTGAAATATAAGGTCTGCTTTCCTCTCCTCTGTTTCTCTTCCAGCATTACCTGTATGAGCTGGTCATTAAGACGTTGGTTCATCACAGCCTCTTCTACATGCTTCATCAGTTCCTCCAGTACCACGTCCTCAGTGACTCTAAACCTCTGGTGAGTCCTCAATTATTATAAACAAAGCTCAACTTTTTCATGGTAGTTTTATCCTGTAGGTTTTGGGTATTCAGAGGAGTTGGGGGTGAAGTTTAATACAAAGGGCTAGCAGGCTGTTACTGCTAAAGATGCAATGCTTCAGAAAATATCTAGGTCAAATACTTAACTTTAGCTGCACGTCATAAGATTTGCCTGTTCCAATGGAAACAATATAAAATCCTTTTGACATATGTGTTTTACCCCGGTCTTTGAAAGTTAATTCCTATATAATATTTAATCCAACATAATGCTTTGGGAACCTCCTTCCTGTGATCCCATTTCTCACCAGCTAACTGTTTGTTGTAAGTAAAAGGCACAAGGCTACTGTAGCACTGGTTGATTATTTGCTCTCTGTTGTTACATTGGTTGAGCAGACCTTGGATCAGTTCTACTGTATGATCTTTATTTTGATTGGTTGTGGAATTAACATCTGTTGTGTCTGTTGTCTTAAGGCCTGTTTGCTGCTGTCTCTAGAAGGCACTTACCCCGCTGCACACCAGCTCTCCCTGGACATGTTAAAGGTATGATGCACACACACACGCTAACGTGCAGACTATTTTAAACAGCTATCAGTTATCACACAGGACATCCCCAAAGTCCTTTGTAGAATTGGTTGTTTTTCCAGAGAATCCTGTCAACTAATTATAGAAAGAAAGGAGCCTTCATGTGAACTTCATTCATGGCTAACTTATAACAATAAATCCTGGTACTCATATAGACATGTTTAACATGCTGATCTGTAACGTCCTACATCTATCTGTGTGTGTGACAGAGACTGTCCACGGCCAACGATGAGATCGTGGAGGTGCTTCTGTCCAAACAGCAGGTGCTGGGTGCTCTGCGCTTCATCCGCAGCGTGGGCGGCAACGACAACATCTCCGCTCGCAAGTTCCTGGATGCGGCGCTCCAGACGGCTGACCAGATGCTCTTCTACACCATCTTCCGGTTCTTTGAGCAGAGGAACCTGCGCCTGAGAGGCAGCCCCAGCTTCAACCCAGGTGAGGGGACACCTCTACACTAGGTCTTCAGCTGAAATGGCTCCCTATTCCCTATGTAGTGTGCTACTTATCACCATGGAGACCACTTACTCAAGAGCCACATTGTCTTAGGTCTGGTGCCTTGACCAATAGTGTGACTTGTCTGCACCGATAGGTGGAAGGAATGGCTCTGCGTAGGGTGACACTAAATTCCTGTATTTCCATGGATCTGGTCTGACTAACTCCTTTGTAATGACCATAGAAAGAATTCACACATTGACTCTAGAATGTTGTAGAAATGTTGATAACGCCATAGTTTTCAATAATGAATGAGTGCCCTCTGTTATTTTTATATTAGATTACCTTGACCCAAATAATAACTTTGTTAAGCCAGGAACAACAGGCATATGCTGAAAGGTGCGGAAGCCTCGCCTGCTGTTGTGCTTCTATTGCTTTTTTATTCATATGAATACATTTATCCTAGTTGCATGGTTTCTTTGAAACGTTGGAACACGTGGGAGAGTATCAATGATTGTGAACCTGAAACCTACAGGAAACGGGTTTTGATAGACGCCAACATTATCAACGCAAACTGAAATCCATAACAGAGCAAAGCATAGACCTGTCTAAATATCCAATAAAAATACATTTAAAAAAGTATACATTTATAAGGTACCAATGCTAAAAACACAACCAACATGTGGGTAATAAGTAAAACTTGGAGTAAATAGCTCATTATTGAATGAACTGCAAATAAATCACTTCCCACCCATCTGCCACTGGTGTGTATTGACTGACCTTTGACCCAATACTCTGTTTTGATTGGCCTTTAGGTGAGCACTGTGAGGAACACGTGGTATACTTCAAGCAAGTTTTCGGGGAGCAAGCACTCATGAAGCAAGCAACAGTTTGAGTTGTGACATTTCATATTATCCCACAGCCCGTTTAACTTATTGTAAATTGTTGAAATCATGCTAATAAAGTCATTTGTACATACTCTAACAATTAATTTTGTATTAAATGTCATGCTTTATTCTGCTTGACGAAATGTCCTTCTGACTAGCCCTGGGTCATGTTCATTAGGGCACGCAACGGAAAACGAAAAGGACTGTTTATTGGACAAGTCAAGGTAGTCCATCTGCCTAATTAACACAAACCTGGCTTATGGTTTGAAAAATGATCATGTCAGCTTCTATTACTGATGGAAAACCTGATCAATAACCCATACAGTGTAGATTAAACTCTTTATTTTACAGCATCGTAGCATCTAGGACATAGCGTTACAGTGGAACGTTGTACTTTTTGTATGTGTGAAGTGCACAATTGAAAGTGATCTCCTAAACACAATACTACTAGATACAGTATACAAACACAGGAAGAATGTCATGGTAACATGTCAAACACTTTTGGCTCAAAGAGAGTAGTAGTCTCACAATTACCAACTGCTTGATTGAGTTGAATTGCCAACTTTTTTTCTACTTGCATGCATTACGGACTTCTAACCACTATCGTACACAATCACAAAAACAGGGCATGAGCCGCCTCTGTTATTGGTTCAAAAAAGGCAATGGAAAGAGTCATGTTGAAGGGTTTTCCAGGAAATGCTCATTTACATACAAGTATCTAACCTTCTAACATTGCTTAAGACTAACTTCTAGTGAAATACATTTGAATTGGTATTGTACATTCATACCATATGAACTGAAAGTGAATTTGCATGTGGATGTGTAATTCAGGTATCGACAGAATCATAGGTTGTTAAAACAACCTCCAATGTATCACATTTTGGTTTTGTTAGACATTAAGGAATTTCACAAACAGTTACATTACATCTATTGTTAACAAGAGCTAAGAGTCGATATGACACACTTCTCGTCCTCAACTAGACCCTTACAATGCTTTATGTATTGTAAACATTTATAGCATTTGTACATTTTTAGGGTTCAATGTTCCCTTTCAAACAACAACCCACATAAATAATATTTTTCCCCAAATTATTTGTCTTCATTGCCAATGAGCTATTGTAAATCTAAAACCAACACTTAACATACTTTAGTTCACAGTAGTAGGTTTAATCCATTATTGACAACGATGGAAGTAAACAAGGGCACATTCAATAGTACCTATACATTATTTAACACCTATTCAAGGTTATTTTAAGTGGAGAATACGTTGACGATGATTTGTGCTTAAAATAATCTAAAAATCTGGAAAGGGCATTTTACTAGGTCACTATGTGCAAACGTTTAATTACATTGCTCTTTCGAATATCTGGCCCAATTATTCCAAGTCCAAGAATGGCACTCAAAATTGAATTGTCAGCCCAGCCTTGTGACTGACCCCAACATTTCAATAGTAATAAACAGGTATAGACAACAATTTAAGTTCAGCTTAAACCTCTGCAACAACCATTCAATACCATATACTGTTTGGTGACCTTTCGTCCCCTTTCCCCATCAGCCTCTAAGGAAAGTAAAGAGAACACTGATGGTACCAGACGGTAACCTCTAGATACAGCATCAACACCTTAACCCGAAAGATATTCAATATGTTAACGTTGGCTGTACATGTGTGTAGTTATAGTACTTTATAGTATATATTTGTACTCTTCCAGTGAAGTACCTGTTCAGTATTGTATTACTTTATATTGTCACCACGGCAATGACGATTCTCATCAGAAAACAAAGTTACTATCACAGATATGTTGGGCTCTATTCAATCTGCATCGCTGGAGTTCAGCGTTTTATTGGGTGATTTGAAATTTTAAAGGCCATGTCCCCTGCATTCACAGTAAACGCTGCAGATGTCGGCTTGATTTGAAATGACCTTTACATTTCTATTCCGCAATCAGTAACGCTTCTGCTATCCAGATTGAATTGAGCCCTAAACTTATGTCTTTATGGTTACTACGGCCCAATTTAAATGATTAATACTAGTAAGAGGTAAGACTTATCTTTCCAAGACGGAGTGAGACCCGAATAACCTAGAATAAATAGGTATTTACTGTCTTGTGTGACAGTAAATAAGACATGCATTGATCTACACAATCTGTGTCATTTTCCAAAAGCCTTTGGATTGACCCTGTTAGTTACTGGTAGCTTGGTACACCACATTGAGTCTTGGCATTCAAGTGTGTACAACCAGAGAACAGAGCTGTAAAGAATGATGTCCACAATGCAATGTAAGCACACGGTCCATCAGTGTCCAGCCTTAGCGGTCTGTGTCTACTCCGTCCTCTTCACATTTCATGGCAAGACAAATAAAAAATCAACTGTTCCACACACTCGACCCAGACTGTAAAAATGATTTGCATGACATAATTGTTATGTCAAGGCTTTGGCTCATTCTTCTGATCTGAAAGTCACTCAAAGTCATCTAAATGGATGGTTGATCCATGGATTTGAAATAGAGAACATATTTTCTAGGAGCATTAGTTCATGGCTGACATCTCCATGAAGCCTATTACCTCCAGAAATAAAGGGACAACCACATGAAAAATTCCTCCAAAACCTCACTGATGTCCCACATCTGTCTCCATCCAAGTTTCTTCAGGTCCCATTGTTCCTCACTGTCCCCAGTGTTCCTCTAGCGTACAGGGGTGTGTACAGCAGCACTCAATCCGAGGTACTCCAGGTTCTCTGCTGCGGGCAGGAAGTGACTACTGGTGGGTGTGGCCTGAGGCAGGAAGTCCTCCTGGTAGTCTGGGTTGTCCATGCTCTCACATACAGAGCGAGGGAGGGTACTGCGGGCCATGTTGAGATACTCGGGTCCCTCCGGCACGCGCGGCAGGGAGTTGAAGAACTTGTTGTCCGGGTCGTACCCAGAGGAGGTCCGAGTAGCCCAGGCTGGCTCGCTGGGGTCCTCATAGTTGGGGTTGAAGACATCAGAGTGCTTGGTGTCCTGGTTCATGTATTCTAGAATACGGTAAGAAAAAAGTTAATACCCAGGCTTACAGTAGAGAGCAGGGAGATGCGTGTTGCTGAACTGTTACGCTCTCAATGCGTTTGTGTTACTGTATTTTGAACGTTAAGTCAATAACTCGCCATGGATACAGTTTGTACTGTACCTGGAAGAGCAGAGAGATCTTGCTCTAGAGAACCACAGTGGGTGGGGTCTGTGATGTCTTTCTTTAGAGAACCACTGTGGGTGGGGTCTGTGATGTCTTTCTCTAGAGAACCACCGTGGGTGGGGTCTGTGATGTAGCGAAGGATCACACTGTTCTCTCTCATCAGATGGCCATTCTGTGGTGAGCAGATCGAAAATTCAAACATCAGCCGTGTGTGTGTGTGTATGTCTGTTTGCACGTGTGTGTTTACCCCTGAGTTGTGGTGCTGGGTGGTCTTGTCGGGGAGAAGATACTCCTCGGCATCTACCACATCCTCCATGTCCTCTGATGTACTGATCAGGCTACGGTAGAACTTAGAGTCCGTAGGACTGGGGAGGTACATGCAATCATCTCCCTGAAATGTACATTTAAAGTGAATTAGATATAAAACAGATGCCATTCTCAATTAAAAGCTTTATTTTATTTTTGCTTATGTAAAAACGTTTCGGCCATCAACTGCCTTTATCAGAAAGTGAATTAGTCACAATCATGGGTTCAAATACCTTGGCTGTAATGTCCCGTCAAAGAAATAAGAGGTGATGCAACTATCTAATAGAATAATAATAATAATATTTTCAATTACCTGAATGACCAGATAGCGAGATGGATCCCGGGCCATTTTGGAGAACTCAGAGATGAGCTCTCTGAACCGTGGTCTGCTGTCTGCATCGATCATCCAGCCTGAAGGAAAATAAGACTGGCATCAAACCCCTTGTGTGTGTGCGCAATACATATATATCTATGGCGCACATCACTCACATTTGACCATGATCATGTAGACGTCTATGGTACAGATGGGGGGCTGAGGTAGGCGCTCTCCTTTCTCCAGGACTCCAGCGATATCCCTGGCAGGGATGCCATCGTAGGGCTTCGACCCAAATGTCATCAGCTCCCACAATGTCACACCTTGTATGTCATTACAGGAACATCATCAGGAAACCTTTCAGAAGCTGCAGTTGTTCAGAAGTTCAGTTTATTTGACTATTTCCTCAAATACGTGCTGTACTGTTTGTCCAGTTGGACTTACCATAGCTCCACACATCACTCTGATGGGTATAGGTCCAGTGAAGGATGGACTCCAGTGCCATCCACTTTATGGGCACCTAGGAGTAAAGATTATTGGTCAGCCATGGTTGAGTGAGTATTTTCACTCACTTTATTCACACAGTTAAATCCATTGATCATCCAGTAAAAGTTTAACTGAATTCAATGTTTATTGTTCCAGTAGGGAAATGAAATGTGTTGTACAAAAATAAATGTGACTATTGGAATGATCAGTGGTGTCGGCTGCTCCAACCTTCCCCCCATCAGCGTGGTACTCCTTCTCGTCGGCGGTGAGCAGCTTGGCCAGTCCAAAGTCTGTGATCTTCACATGGTGAGGCGTCTTCACCAGAACGTTCCTGGCCGCCAGGTCACGGTGCACTAGGTGACGCTCCTCCAAGTAGTTCATACCCTGCAGACAACATCCAAAAGACTCCTTGTGACTCTGAGGCTGTCCTGATATGAACACTACATACACAATGGTAGTAGATGAGGTGATTTTTTCCCCCTCCATACAATGTAAAGCATTGTATAAATTCAACCCATTATTATTATCAGTAGTAGAATTGGGGGTGATATGTAGGTGCAAAGAGAAAATCATTTTGCCATGTAAAATGTTTTTTGATCTGAATTCCAATTGATTTTACAGTGTTGAATTCACAAATACACTACATGACCAAAAGTATGTGGACGCCTGCTCGTCGAATCATGGGTATTAATATGGGGTTAGTCCCCCGATTTCTGCTATAACAGCCTCCACTCTTCTGGTAAGGCATTCCACTAGATATTGGAACATTGCTGCGGGCACTTGCTGCCATTCAGCCACAATAGCATTAGTGAGGTCGGGCACTCTCAATCGCCATTTCAATTCATCCCAAAGGTGTTCGATGGGGTTGAGGTCAGGGCTCTGTGCAGGACAGTCAAGTTCTTCCACACCGATCTCGACAAAGCCTTTCTGTGTGGATTTCGATTTGTGCATGGGGGCATTATCATGCTGAAACAGGAAAGGGCCTTCCCCAAACTGTTGCCACAAAGTTGGAAGCACAGAATGTCATTGTATGCTGTAGCGTTAAGATTTCCCTTCACTGGAGCTAAGGGCCCCAGACCATTATTCCTCTTCCAAACTTTTCAGTTGACACTATGAATTGGGGCAGGTAGCATTCTCCTGCCATCTGCCAAACCCAGATTCGTCCGTCGGACTGCCAGATGGGGAAGCATGATTCATCACTCCAGAGAATGCGTTTCCACTGCTCCAGAGTCCAATGGTGGTGAGCTTTACACCACTCCAGCCGACGCTTGGCATTGAGCATGGTGATCTTAGGCTTATGTGCGGCTGCTCGGCCATGCAAAAGCCATTTCATGAAGCTCCCGACGAACCGTTCTTGTGCTGATTTTGCTTCCAGAGGCAGTTTGGAACTCTGTAGTGAGTGTTGCAACCGAGGACAAATTATTTTTACGTGCTAAGCGCTTCAGCACTCGGCGGTCCCATTCTGTGAGCCTGTGTTGTGTACCATTTTGCGACTGACCCATTGTTGCTCCTAGACGTTTCCACTTCACAATAACAGCACTTTCAGTTGACCAGGGAAGCTCTAGCAGGGCTTCCCTGGTGGCATCCTATGTCAGTGCCACGGTGAAAGTCACTGAGCTCTTCAGTAAGGTCATTCTACTGCAAATGTTTGTCTATGAAGATTGCATGGCTGTTTGCTTGATTTTATACACCTGTCAGCAATGGATGTGGCTGAAATAGCCAAATCCATTAATTTGAAGGGGTGTTCACATACTTTTGTATATATAGTCTATTTCACCCCAAATTCCACCGCTGGTTATCATGATCAAAATGAGGCAAATTAGTGTTTATCCAGAGGAAAGCATTTGTACAAACAAAGCCCTTTTGATCAGGAACTTTAACATATAACCTCCCAACTCTTAACCTTCCATGGAGGTCTACTTTGAGGGGGGAATAAACAGCTTCAGATGCCTAATTCACTAATATTTATCAAATACAGCCTTTATAGCTTTTTATGCCTGCTTTGAGCCATATTTCCATAGAATCAATAAGACAAGCTGCGAACAGATAGACACCTCTGTGTATTCAATAATTAGCCCTCAGTAGGCTTACTGTACAAATAGACTAAGTATAGCCAGAGGCAAGGTCCCAATCAAGGCTGGGAAGAGACTGCTGCTCAGGCCTGGGAGGTTGATGGATGGATGGATGTGTGTGTGGGGGGAGATTAAACTAATCTTTCAGATTAAACATCCATTCCTAACTACACCTGAAATAGTGGGAAGGCAGAGCGAGTGTCAAAGAAAGAAAAGTTTGCTCCCATTTGTAATAATCTATCAAATCAAACTTTATTTGTCACATGTGCCGACCTTACCGTGAAATGCTTACTTACAAGCCCTTAACTCGAACTGCTTTGCTTTATCTTGGCCAGGTCACAATTGTAAATGAGAACTTGTTCTCAACTTGCCTACCTGGTTAAATAAAGGTGAAATAAATAAAAAATAAAAATAAAAAAACCAACAGTGCAGTTCCAGAAGAGTTAAGAAAATATTTACCAAATAAACTAAACTAAAGAATAATATAAAGTAAAACAATAAAATAACAATAACGAGGCTATTTACAGGTGGTACCGGTTAGAGGTTTTTTTATTATAATTTTTTTATTTCACCTTTATTTAACCAGGTAGGCTAGTTGAGAACAAGTTCTCATTTACAACTGCGACCTGACCAAGATAAAGCAAAGCAGTTCGACACATACAACAACACAGTTACACATGGAATAAACAAACATACCGTCAATAATACAGTAGAAAAAGTCTATATACAGTGTGTGAAAATGAGGTAGGATAAGGGAAGTAAGGCAATAAATAGGTCATGGTGGCGAAGTAATTACAATATCCCAATTAAACCTTGGAGTGATTGATGTGCAGAAGATGAATGTGCAAGTAGAGATACTGGGGTGCAAAGGAGCAAGATAAAAAAATAAATACAGTATGGGGATGAGGTAGTTGGATGGGCTATTTACAGATGGGCTATGCACAGGTGCAGTGATCTGTGAGCTGCTCTGACAGCTGGTGCTTAAAGCTAGTGAGAGAGATGTGAGTCTCCAGCTCCAGTGATTTTTGCAGTTCGTTCCAGTCTTTGGCAGCAGAGAACTGGAAGGAAAGGCGGCCAAAGGAAGAATTGGCTTTGGGGTGACCAGTGAGATATACCTGCTGGAGCGCGTGCTACGGGTGGATGCTGCTATGGTGACCAGTGATCTGAGATAAGGCGGGTTTTACCTAGCAGACTTGTAGATGACCTGGAGCCAGTGGGTTTGGCGACGAGTATGAAGTGAGGGCCACTTCATCAAAAATAAAAATAAATAATAAATTTAATAAAAATAATTATGGGGCTTTGGTGACAAAACGGATGGCACTGTGATAGACTGTATCCAATTTGTTGAGTAGAGTGTTGGAGGCTATTTTGTAAATGGCATCGCCGAAGTCGAGGATCGGTAGGATGGTCAGTTTTACAAGGGTATGTTTGGCAGCATGAGTGAAGGATGCTTTGTTGCGAAATAGGAAGCCGATTCTAGATTTAATTTTGGATTGGAGATGCTTAATGTGGGTCTGGAAGGAGAGTTTACAGTCTAACCAGACACCTAGGTATTTGTAGTTGTCCACATATTCTAAGTCAGAACCGTCCAGAGTAGTGATGCTGGACGGGTGGGCAGGTGCTGGCAGCGATCGGTTGAAGAGCATGCATTTAGTTTTACTTGCATTTAAGAGCAGTTGGAGGCCACGGAAGGAGAGTTGTATGGCATTGAAGCTCGTCTGGAGGTTAGTTAACACAGTGTCCAAAGAAGGGCCAGAGGTATACAGAATGGTGTCGTCTGCGTAGAGGTGGATCAGAGAATCACCAGCAGCAAGAGCAACATCATTGATGTATACAGAGAAGAGAGTCGGCCCGAGAATTGAACCCTGTGGCACCCCCATAGTGACTGCCAGAGGTCCGGACAACAGGCCCTCCAATTTGACACACTGAACTCTATCAGAGAAGTAGTTGGTGAACCAGGCGAGGCAATCATTTGAGAAACCAAGGCTGTCGAGTCTGCCGATAAGAATGTGGTGATTGACAGAGTCGAAGGCCTTGGCCAGGTCGATGAATACGGCTGCACAGTAATGTCTCTTATTGATGGCGGTTATGATATCGTTTAGGACCTTGAGCATGGCTGAGGTGCACCCATGACCAGCTCTGAAACCAGATTGTATAGCGGAGAAGGTACGGTGGGATTCGAAATGGTCGGTAATCTGTTTGTTAACTTGGCTTTTGAAGACCTTAGAAAGGCAGGGTAGGATAGATATAGGTCTGTAGCAGTTTGGGTCTAGAGTGTCTCCCCCTTTGAAGAGGGGGATGACCGCGCCAGCTTTCCAATCTTTGGGAATCTCAGACGATACGAAAGAGACTAGTAATAACAGACTAGTAATAAGGGTTGCAACAATTTCGGCAGATCATTTTAGAAAAAGAGGGTCCAGATTGTCTAGCCCGGCTGATTTGTAGGGGTCCATATTTTGCAATTGCAGGTAATTTGTACATGTAGATAGGAGTGAAGTGACTATGCATAGATAATAAACAGCGAATAGCAGCAGTGTACAAAAAAAATTGGGGGGGGGGGGGTCTATGACTTGGGTGACTGGAGTCTCTGACAATTTTATGGGCTTTCCTCTGACACCACCTATTATATAGGTCCTGGATTGCAGGCAGCTTGGCTCCAGTGATGTACTGGGCCGTACGCACTACCCTCTGTAGCGCCTAACGGTCAGATGCCGAGCAGTTGCCATACCAGGCAGTGATGCTACCGGTCAGGATGCTCTCGATGGTGCAGCTGTAGAACCTTTTGAGGATTTGGGAACCCATGCCAAATCTTTTCAGTCTCCTGAGGGGGAAAAGGTTTTGTCGTGCCCTCTTCATGACTGTCTTGGTGTGTTTGGACCATGATAGATCAATGGTGATGTGAACACCATGGAATTTGAATCTCTAGAACCGCTCCACTACAGCCCCGTTGATGTTAATGGGGACCTCTTTGGCCCTCCTTTTCCTGTAGTCCACGATCAGCTCCTTTGTCTTGCTCACATTGAGGGAGAGGTTGTTGTCCTGGCACCACACTGCCAGTTCTCTGACCTCCTCCCTATAGGCTGTCTCATCGTTGTTGGTGATCAGGCCTACCACTGTTTGTCATCTGCAAACTTAATGATGGTGTTGGAGTTGTGTTTGGCCACGCAGTCGTTGGTGAACAGGGAGTACAGGAGGGGACTAAGTACACACCCCTGAGGGGCCCCAGTGTTGAGGATCAGCGTGGCAGATGTGTTGTTACCTACCCTTACCACCTGGGGGCGGCCCGTCAGTAAGTCCAGGATCCAGTTGCAGAGGGAGGTGTTTATTCCCAGGGTCCTTAGCTTAGTGATGAGCTTCGTGGGCACTATGGTGTTGAACGCTGAGCTGTAGTCAGTGAAAAGCATTCTCACATAGGTGTTCCTTTTGTCCAGGTGGGAAAGGGCAGTGTGGAGTGTGATTGAGATTGCGTCATCTGTGGATCTGTTGGGGGCGGTATGCGAATTGGAGTGGGTCTAGGGTATCAGGGAGGATGCTGTTAATGTGAGCCATGACCAGCCTTTCAAAGCACTTCATCGCTACCGACGTGAGTGCTACGGGGCGGTAATCATTTAGGCAGTTTACCTTCACTTCCTTGGGCACAGGGACTATGGTGGTCTGCTTGAAACATGTAGGTATAACAGACTCAGTCAGGGAGATGTTGAAAATGTCAGTGAAGACATTTGCCAGTTGGTCCGCACATGCTTTGAGTACACGTCCTGGTAATCCATCTGGCCCCGTGGCTTTGTGAATGTTGACCTATTTAAAGGTCTTGCTCACATTTGCTACCGAGAGCGTTATCACACAGTCATCCAGAACAGCTGGTGCTCTTGTGCATGCTTCAGTGTTGCTTGCCTCGAAGCGAGCATAAAAGGCATTTAGCTCGTCTGGTAGGCTCGCGTCACTGGGCAGCTCGCGTCTGGGTTTCCCTTTGTAGTCCGTAATAGTTTTCAAGCCCTGCCACATCCGATGAGCGTCAGAGCCGGTGTAGTAGGATTCAATCTTAATCCTGTATTGACGCTTTGCTTGTTTGATGGTTCATCTGAGGGCATAGCGGGATTTCTTATAGGCGTCGGGATGAGTGTCCCGCTCCTTGAAGCGGCAGCTCTAGTCTTTAGCTCGATGTGGATGTTGCCTGTAATCCATGGCTTCTGGTTGGGATAAAAACGCACGATCACTGTGGGGACGACTTCGTTGATCCACTTATTGATGAAGCCGATGACTGAGGTGGTATACTCCTCAATGCCATTGGATGAATGCCGGAACATATTCCAGTCTGTGCTAGCAAAACAGTCCGTAGCGTAGCATCCGCGCCATCTGACCACTTCCATATTGAGCGAGTCACTGGTACTTCCTGCTTTAGTTTTTGCTTGTAAGCAGGAATCAGGAGGATAGAATTATGGTTGGATTTGCCAAATGGAGGGCGGGGGAGAGCTTTGTATGCATCTCTTTGTGTGGAGTAAAGGTGGTCTAGAGTTTTTTTCCCCCTCTGGTTGCACATGTGACATGCTGGTAAAAATTTGGTAAAACTGATTTAAGTTTGCTTGTTTTAAAGTCCCCGGCCACTAGGAGCCCATTTTCTTGTTTCCTTATGGCCTTATAAAGTTGGTTGAGTGCGCTCTTAGTGCCAGCATCGGTCTGTGGTGGCAAATAATATAGATGAGAACTCTTGGTAGATAGTGTGGTCTACAGCTTATCATAAGGTACTCTACCTCAGGCGAGAAATACCTTGAGACTTCTTTAATATTAGACATTGCGCACCAGCTGTTATTGACAAAAAGACACACACCCCCACCCCTCATCTTAACAGACGTAGCTTCTCTGTTCTGCCGGTGCATTGAAAATCCCTCCAGCTCTATATTGTCCGTGTCGACATTCAGCCACGACTCAGTGAAACATAGGATATTACAGTTCTTAATGTCCCCTTGGTAGGATAATCGTAATCGTAGGTCATCCATTTTATTTTCCAATGATTGCATGTTAGCAAGTAGAATTGATGCCAATGGGAGTTTAGTCGCTCGCCTATGGATTCTCAAAAGGCAGCCTGATCTGCGTCCTCTTTTCCTCCGTCTTTTCTTCACACAATTTTTTTTTTTTTACCTTATTTAACTAGGCAAGTCAGTTATGAACAAATTCTTATTTTCAATGATAGCCTAGTAAGCAGAACGACAGATTATTATATATAAAAAAAATAGTTTAACCTTGTCAGCTCAGGGATTTGATCTTGCAACCTTTCAGTTACTAGCTACCTGCCGCCCCAGGTAGCCTAGTGGTTAGAGCGTTGGACTAGTAACCAAAAGGTTGCAAGATCAAATCCCCGAGCTGACAAGGTTAAAAAAAAGGAAAATAATAACCTGCTGCCCCTAGTTATGGGGATCTGGGCCTGTTCCCGGGAGAGCAGTATATCTTTCTTGTCGGACTCGTTAAAGGAAAAAGCTTCTTCCAGTCTGTGGTGAATAATCCCAGTTTTGATGTCCAGGTGTTATTTTTGGTCATAAGAGACGGTAGCAGCAACATTATATACAAAATAAGTAAAAAAATAAGTTACAAACAACGCAAAAAAATGAACAAAATAGCACAATTGATTACGGGCATGTAAAACATCATCCATCCTCTTCGTCGCCATTTTAACCATCCTGCGCTAGCTCCCGTCCGTCTACATATTGCAGACACATCTGGTTATCCAGCTGTGATAGCGGCTGGCATGGTTCTATTTGAGACTTGTCGCGTTAGTCAGATCCAGATTGACTGACAATGTAGCTACTTTTTTGACAGAGGCTTGCTAATGATTTGTTAGAAGGTTCTGTTTTCCCAGAAGTAATGGGTACAGTATACTTGTATACAGAAATAAGACACAAATGTAAGTTAACACAGCAGTTATTTCCTGTTTGCTCACCTTTGCGATCTGTACACACCAGTTGAGTAGGCACTGGGAGCCGATGAGGTCCTTGTTCTCCTTGACATAGTCCAGCAGGCAGCCATAGGGCATGATCTGGGTGATGAGCTGCACTGTGGACGTCAGGCAGATGCCCAGCAGACGACATACGTGGGGGTGCTCCACACTGGCCATCACATAGGCCTCCTGCAGACAGAAAACATGGGGAAGGGGGAGTCAACTTCAGATCTCATAACGCCTGAAGAAGTGTTTAACATCTCAGGAAGGAACCACATTAATATGATACGGCAATCTGCTGAAAACGCGCAGCCCAACTGCAGAAAAAGGGAACCTTGACCGCTTGGGCTTTATTCAGAATATCTACTATACAAACAGTTGACTCACGTCTAGAATCTCCTTGTTGGCTTTGGGAGATGTGGCCTCTCTCAACACCTTAATGGCAACAGGGATCTTCACGTTTTCTCCCTCAGGAATCCACACGCCCTGGGGAGAAAAAACACACGTTTATTAGGTCTGGGACGATGTATCGCACTTTTTGGCATGGAAAAAATATTGCGATACATGTAAATACTTTTTGAGATCAACTGACACTAACCAAAGAGTTTATCAAATTGAACAACTCCTGTTTAATTTACGTTTTTTTATCGCACTAAAAAAACGTAAATTAAACAGGAGTTGTTCAATTTGATAAACTCTTTGGTTAGTGTCAGTTGATCTCAAAAAGTATTTACATGTATCGCAATATTTTTTCCATGCCAAAAATGTAATCACGAAGCAGACCAAACTCTTTGTTCCTTTAAAAATCTGCTGTATGTAAAATATAGTGTGCTATAGCTTGGAGAATAAATGTGACTCTGTCTGACAACATAATGATGTTTGTTTCCAACATTAGGGCTGTTTTCCTAAAGAAGTTAAATCCACTTCGTGTTTTGTTTCCTTGCCACGATACTAACGAGTATCGCGATACTGGTATCGTCCCGGCTCTAACGCTTGTCACCTTTAATAAACTAATGATTACATACTATTCTATCACTGGACGAGGAACACCTCGTAGGATCCGTTTGTTCACTAGTGATTTGTGTAAAGTGTGACTGACGGGATTCCTGCCACAAGACGTTGTTCATCCGCTGAGGTAAAGCTTAGGGAGCATGGTTGGACTCAATTCAGAATTTTGGAATCGACTCACATTCAACAGATTTTAAGGAAATATAATTTAATTCAGTGCAATTCTTAGAAATTTTACTCAGTCATTGAATCTGACAGGTCACACTTACAGATAACAAAGAATATATAACTTTTCTCTGGAAACAATGTTCATATACAGTATACTCTTTAACCTTAGTGTAAAGAATGGACAATTATATTTCCACGAACCATTTCATTTGTTTGGCTCCTTTTTCTAAGCCTCAGGATCAATTTGAGGATTAAACTAATGCATTCTGGGAATGTTGTATTTTCCCAATATTTAACCAATTTTAAGTGAATAATGAAATATAATAACGTAGAATATTCACATCCAGGTTTTGTTTTCCTTGATCATTCATTGAAGAGTTTTTCCTGTAAATAAATGGTTTCAACAATATTTTATATGTACAGTGCATTCGGAAAGTATTCAGTCCCCTTTTTCCACATTTTGTTACGTTACAGCCTTATTCTAAAATAGATAAAAAATAAATAAAAAATCTTCATCACGCTACACACAATACCCCATAATGACAAAGCAAAAGCAAGTTTAGACATTTTGCTAATTTATACAAATAAAAAACGGAAATATTACATTTACATAAGTATTCCGACCGTTTACTCAGTACAGTTGAAGCATCTTTGGCAGCGATTACAGCCTCGAGTTTTCTTGGGTATGATGCTACAAGCTTGGCACACCTGTATTTGGAGAATTTCTCCAATTATTTCCTGCAGATCCTCTCAAGCTTTGTCAGGTAGGATGAGGAGCGTCGCTGCACAGCTATTTTCAGGTCTCTCCAGAGATGCTCGATCGGGTTCAAGTCCGGGCTCTGGCTGGGCCACTCAAGGACATTCAGAGACTTGAATCGAAGCCACTCCTGCATTGTATTGGCTGTGTGCTTAGGGTCGTTGTTCTGTTGAAAGGTGAACCTTCGCCCCAGCCTGAGGTCCTGAGTGCTCTGGAGCAGGTTTTCATCAAGGATCTCTCTGTACTTTGCTCCGTTCATCTTTCCCTTGATCCTGACTAGTCTCCCAGTCCCTGCCTCTGAAAAACATAACCAGATGCTGCCATCACCATCCTTCACTGTAGGGATGGTGCCAGATTTCCTTCAGACGTGACGCTTGGAATTAAGGCCAAAGAGTTCAGTCTTGGTTTCATCAGACCAGAGAATCTTGTTTCTCATGGTTTGAGAGTCTTTAGGTGCCTTTTGGCAAACTCTAAGCGGGCTGTCATGTGCCTAATGAGGAGTGGCTTCCATCTGGCCACTACTATAAAGGCCTGATTGGTGGAGTGCTGCAGAGATGATTGTCCTTCTTGAATGTTCTTCCATCTCCACAGAAGAACCAAAAATCTCAAATTTCCACTCATCAGACCAAAGGACAGATTTCCACCATTCTAATGTCCATTGCTTGTGTTTCTTGGCCCAAGCAAGTATCTTCTTATTACTGGTGTCCCTTAGTAGTGGTTTCTTTGCAGCAATTCGACCACGAAGGCCTGATTCACGCAGTCTCCTCTGAACAGTTGATTTTGAGATGTGTCTGTTACTTGAACTCTGTAAAGCATTTATTTGGTCTGCAATCTGAGGTGCAGTTAACTCTAATGAACTTATCCTCTGCAGCAGAGGTAACTCTGGGTCTTCCTTTCCTGTGGCGGTCCTCATGAGAGCCAGTTTTATCACAGCGCTTGATGGTTTTTGCGACTGCACTTAAAGAAACTTCAAAAGTTCTTGAAATTTCTGGATTGACTGACCTTTATGCCGTAAAGTAATGATGGACTGTCATTTGTCTTTGCTTATTTGAGCTGTTCTTGCCATAATATGGACTTGGTCTTTTACCAAATAAGGCTATCTTCTGTATACCACCCCCACCTTGTCACAACACAACTGATTGGCTCAAACGCATTAAGATGGAAATAAATTCCACAAATTAACTTTTAACAAGATACACCTATTAATTGAAATAAATTCCAGGTGACTACCTTAATATGCTGGTTGAGAGAATGCCAAGCGTGTGCAAAGCTGTCATCAAGGCAAAGGGTGGCTACTTTGAAGAATCTCTAAAATAAAATATATTTTGATTTCTTTAACACTTTTTTGGTTACTACATGATTCCATATGTGTTATTTCATAGTTTTGATGTCTTCACTATTATTCTACAATGAAGAAAATAGTAAAAATAAAGAAAAACCCTTGAATGAGTAGGTGTGTCCAAACTTTTGACCTGTACTGTGTCATTTGATGTTTTATATACAATTGTATGTATATTTGTATAGACTACACATCATATAGAATAGAAGAGGCATTTACATTGAATTTAAATTCACTGAATTAAATTATATTTCCTTTAATACAAATTCGAATTACAATTCTGTATCCTGCTTACTACTTCAATTCAAGTTCAAGAACTGAATTGGAAATTATGAGGCATTCTCAATTCCATTCTGAATTGAGCCCAACCTTGTTGAGAGTCTTCAGGTCTCAGGCAAGATTACTCATTCACGGTCTGAACCACCTCCATTAAAAAAGCATTGATCACTCTGCTTACCTTAAAGACAGTTCCAAAGGCCCCTGATCCCAACACTTTGATCTTCTTAAACTCGGTCTCCTTCAGAATGCGGAGCAGGGCCTGGTTGGGTGCCTCTCCACTTGGGGTCAGGGGTTCAACCAACTATGGGACCAACAACAAAGCAAGTGTAATTATCTACCTACTGTACGTCATTGCGGTCCTGTAAAGGTGTTAACGTGTATGTTGGCCCCTCTTGTTGAATGATCAACATGAGCGTGTCACGTCTGTGACTGAGTCTATATGCGTGCATGTCTGATGCATGCCCGAGTATACAGTTTGTGAACAGTACAGTTTGTGTCCTCCCTCTGGCAGTGTGGTCTCTGTCTGTTACCTCTCTTTCCTGCAGCAGGCGGCGCAGCGTCCTCTTCCTGACGATGTGACGTCTGCGGACTAGCACGAATACACCCAAGGCCAGGACCACAAACACCAGGAGGCCTCCCACCACACTGGCCGCCACCACCGACGGGACGGGACCACTGGGAAAGCAGCAACAACACAAGAGGTGAGTTTCCTGGGAGCTTCTTAATAAAAACATCTGATATCAAACACTTTGTGACAACTGCTGATGTATAAAAGGCTTCATAAAATACATTTGATTGGTTCATTGATTGACCTTTCATCTGTTGCCTATACTGGACTTATATAAGGTTACATCAACCTAGATCACTTAGCACTTGATCTACCTTGATCTTTCACTATGATATGGTTTCGGCGTAAGCCTGATCCCAGATGTGTTTGTGTGTATTATTATAGTCATTGTCACACCAAACGGCACAAACAGATCTGTAATCGGACTGGTTTCATGTTGCTTTATTTGAAAGATCTTGCTCACCCTCTGGCATTGCAGCCATTCAGTCCAGGTCCAGAGCATCTACAGAAAGAAAGGAGGGAATACTATGCTCAGAGTGACTACTTCACACAGTCCTGACCATGGTAAACACTCCTCATAGTTTCTGAATAGAAAATCATTCAAAAAAGGCTGACATTGCCTTTACTACGAGGAGTTAGAGATCGCTGTGTAGACTGTGCCTTACCCGTCGGTGCAGTTCTCATGGCAGAGCTGACATTCTCTGTTCTTGTCAGCGTATTTCCAGATGGGCCTGTCCCCGTCCCCAAGAACGCCACGTGGGCACCGATAGACACAGTGGGGGCCATCTTTGACGTGGGCGCACTCCACACACTTGTCAGGGCCCTTCAGAGTGGAGGGTCAGAGGTTAGAATTGTTGATCTAATTGTTGTCTTGAGTGAAAATACAGCTGACTGCAATATTTGCCAAATCACACAGAATTCTCACAAAATGTTCAGAATTTGTTAAACAACTTAATAGCTATCACACCTGAATGTCAAAATAATTAAATTAGATGAGACAATTCAGATGGATTTAAAGATAAAGGAGCATACAGAACCAAAGCAGCTTCCGGTTCTGTTCTTCACCATACATTCTTGGTCACACTCTAGGCACATGTTGTTCGACACATACTCTCTTGGCGCCCTGAAAAGGCAAGAGAAAGGCGAGGAAAAACGATCAAAACGTTGACACAGCACAACCCTCCATCTCGAGTAGATATAGTCAACATATGAGCACTATCAGTAGTATTGCTCTTGGTGTCGTTGGGTTAACTCACCCCTCCAGAACGTGACAGGCCCCGACACAGCGGCCCCTACGGGCGTAGTACAGGCATGTTAAACACATGGTGGGACCGGGCCCCCAGCAGCCCTCCTTAGTGCACATGTCATCACAGGTACTGTTCAGCTGGGCTGTAGGGAAGAGAAGGGAAGACTGTAGGCTCCATCCAGAAACAACTCCTAGACCAGGACTGGAGGGACGAAACACTTCTGTTTTTTATCCTCTCCAGACCTGGGACATCAGGTGAGTGCAATTAACTGCCAGGTAGAAACCAAAAACTGAAGTGTTTCGCTTTCGGCCCTCCAGGACCGGAATTAAACAGTCCTGTCCTAGACCCAACCCCCTAGGCTAGGTTAAATCTGAATGGATACGATAGGTCTAAGCTATAGTGCTCAAAATCTATCTAACCTACCAGAGGGTGGAAGTAGAGCCATAACCACATTGCTATCAAATAATGGCAATGTTAGGTAGCTAAGCTAACTGCAACTACCTGTGGCCTATGTGTATATGGCTGTTGGGATGAATGTTAGCATTTGGCTATTGTTAACCTTTTTTTTTTTGAAAAGCAGTGTTTGCAAAGGCGTTGATCAGAGTTTATACTTGATGCTTGTCCTTGCTTACCACATGTGCTGATGTTGGCGTTGTTGTCCACCCTTGCGAACTGTTTGTCCAGTCTGAACAGGCCATTCCAGTGGCCTCCGTTGGTGTAGCAGAGGTGGGGGTTGTTCTTCACCACAATGTTGCCATCGCTGATCTCTCGTAAGGAGCGGAGGCCTAGATACTTCAGATGGGCCACGTTGAGGGCAGCAAAACTCACCTGACCACTATGGGAAGAGGGAAGGTAATGTTAGCTTACTGCTACTGTAGTTAGCCCATACGTAACATTGAACAATGTTTCTGTGACATTGCTAAAATATCATACAGCAGAGTTTCTCAACCCAGCCCAGGGTTGACCTCCTAGGCTATTGAGTATTTACTTTCTATCATGAACGGTACTCCACTGAAAAAACACCCCAAAAACCATGTTTCATAGTCATTACAATAGCAGAGCGTTAGACAGAGATACACTTACAACTGTTTGGTCCTTCCCCTGATAATCTCCAGGTTTTCAAATGTACTGAGAGAATCGAGGTGCTTTGGCCAAGCTTGTATGAGCAGAAACCCTTTAGGGAAGTAACAAAAATACATTTAATCAAGCATTATCTTTGCTTTGGTTACCCTCAGCTGAATTACATAGCAATTGAAGATAAGTTAAACTTTGTTCTACCTGAAATCTCCTTCACAGTTCTGAAATAATCCAGTTTGGCAGGGTCCATTTTTGGTGTTGATGTGTACCTATCACTGAGAGAAGCAATTACAAAGACACATATCTTAGACAAGTAATTCAAACACTCATATAAAGTTTAATTAATTTGAATGAACACAGGGCAAATTGCATTTGGTTTCAGTGCTAGTGTCCATATTAGGACAGCCCATGGACGCTGTACAATGCTATTGTTATTCCTTACCCATTCAAAGAGGTTCCAATTATTGAAACATCGCCATTGATTTTGGTGCAGTTTTTGAAAGAATCAATGTTAGAGGCGTTGATTGACAAGACGGCAGTAAGCGGCCCCATTCCAAGTCCATTGCACACTAGACGAGAAGAACACCAAAACATTAAAATCATTGACGATCTAATGCAACACTATGAGGTTTAGAAACCACACAGCTAGCAAAGATGAAAAGAATGTACAATTATGTTGTCCAGCTTACCACGGACAAAGAGTTACATTTACAATATTCAGACCCCTTTACAGTGGCAATTTTAGAGCAAACTTCCCACCATTTTTTTAAAAACATGCCAGCAAAGCCACTACACAACACAACTCTGAACAATACATTAATTGCACTATAACAGTGACAAACGGTGCCCACAAAATGTTAGGGCCTACATAAAGCTGTCCCAACAGCAGAGTCCCAACAGCAGTCCCAACACCTTACCACTGCTACACCTGGCTATCAGCAGAGCCTTGTCTGGCAGCGAAACTGTTCATTCAGCCTCATTTACTGCCTTTAAAAAAACATAGCTGATATGGCTGACTTGCTTAAACAAATGTGGTTTCTACTGACAATTGAGATGTGCAAACTATGGCATAAGGGAAAGACGAGCGGATAATATGCAAACCGTAATTTCGATTAAGACATTAATGAGTGAGCTAGGACGGACATAGTCAATTTAACTATTTGTTCAGCACTTTTGAAATGTACAGTGACAGAATTCAGAACATGAGCCATTCTTACAGTATTCTCCCTATACAGCAAGTCAGATAAATAAAGGGGGCATATAAGCAGACAATGAAAGCTCTTACAATATTCGAGGATGACATTTCTCTAAAACAGGCTATAGGCTACATGTGCACCACCAAGTCAGAACAGTAGGCTAAATTATGAGGGGAAAAATTGACCAAATTAGTAGGGTGAGGCACATGGGCTACTAACAGCTTACTACACAACATACACTTAGTTTTACTTTCTTAGCTGCAGTATACATATCTTCCTGGCATATTACATCATTTATGCAGCAGCATACACAACATTTTTGGACTCACCTTGTGCTCACTTGAATAGGCAGGTAGCGCGGCGGTCCTTCCAGGGCAAATTTTGTCATCAAACTTTGTCATCGAAGTCTGGCATTCTCTGGATTTATAGTGCTTTCAAGACAACTGGGGACTCGTAAAAAAAACAAGGTCGAATCATGATGACGTCAGTGATCTTCAGGTCGGAGCTCTAGAAAGAGGCCCGAGTTCCCCACTTGCAATTCTGAGTTGGATGACCGTTCAAAAAACATATTTCCCAGTCAGAGCAAATTTTTTTCCGAGTTCCCAGTTGTCTTGAGTTCCTCACTGAAGTCTGAGATTTTCCAGTTCCGAGTTTCCAGTTGTTTTGAATGCGGCAGAAGTCATGCTGGATTGACAGCATGGCTAATGTTGAATGTTTATCCTTTTAAGCTTGGAAAAGAGACCCTTAAACCCAGACTTGGACCACACACCCACTCCACTGAATAGCAGGCTAGTGATTGCTTTGCAATGCTTGCAGCTAGCCACTGATTCCTTTACCTTTTGGACAGATTCCGTCACACTTCTTGCACCTCCTGACACCATTCTCCTCCACCTCGTGTGTGTTGCCACTGCATGTTCGGACACACGCCCCGTGGTCCGTCACCACATAGTTATCTGCAAGAGACAACCAATCACAGGACAGGTCAGGGGTCACCCAAAGACACCTTCGCCACTCCAACCAATTATAGGCAAAAGTCTCTTCACCGTGTAGGTACAGTGGAGTTTTCTAGATAACTGGGCTGTAGTAAGTGAGATGAAACGTTCTGAAAATTGCAGAAAGGAAAGTAATAAATCTAGCACAATTTCCAATTCTACCTGACATACAAGCATCTGTTCTTTACATTTCTATCTGAGCGATCAGTAACATTGCACCTTTCTGAGCAGACCCCTGAGTGCATCTGTATTAATAATGGATCATACAGATGGACACTATTGGCCTTACGTGGGCAGGTCTTCACACAAGTGGCCCCGAACGTGTACTTGGCGTTAGGGTTGGAAGCCAGCTGGTGGGTGTTGGGATTGTAGATCATGGTAGGAGGGCAGGCGTCCTTACATGTGCCATCATCCTGGAAGTCTCTGCAGGCCTTTGAATACAAGAATGAAAGACTAGGATCACAATAAGTGTGCAATATTGTCAACCATATCTGTTTTCTAATGTGGAGCAGCCCAGGAGTGGGTCGTCTGCCTGTTGTCTTTTAGATGTGTTTCCTATGTGATTATAACTTTTGCAAATTATAAATGAATTGGAGTCAGAAGAGTCCCTCACCAGACACTCTGTAGGCCTAGGGCCGGTGCAGCCTGCAGCACAGTGTTCATTACAGCAGTCACTGGGTTTAGGACCCCTACACCTTCCAGAGCACTGCTCTGCACACTTCAGCTTGGTAACTGAGGATAGACAGAGAGATGAAGACAGAAAGATAAGGACTAGTCAACAGAACACACCCTTCACTGAGAGCAAGGGTCTGTGAGAGAAAATGAGCAACCAACAAAAATACTTTCAACATCAACAAAATTTTGAGAAATAGCATGTGAGGTTTTTGTGTGACTACTCTCATGCTAATTTCAAGTAGAGAAGAGTGTATTCTTACATGTTTGACAGTTCTCTGGTCCTGGTGTCCAGCATGATCCATTGTAGCATCCAGGGTCACACTTGCTACCTGTCAGGTGGGAAAAACACTGCTTAACTTCTGAATGATCTCATTCATAGAAAACTATTATTAACCAGGTAGTTTGGATCCTGGAAGCTGATAGAATGAAACAGCATTTCAGCCGTGTGTATATCAGACAATATACCATGGGTATGATGCACAAACACTTGTTTACTGTTCTATTTATGTTGGTAACCAGTTTATAATAGCAATAAGGCACCTCGGGGTTGTGATATATGACCAATATACCACGGCTAAGGGCTGTGTCCAGGCACTCCGCGTTGCGTCGTGGAAAAGAACAGCCCTTAGCCGTGGTATATTGGTCATATACCACACCCCATTGGGCCTTATTGCTCAAGTGTAACACATGGCAAAACCTGTCCATGCAAACCCGAAATCTGTATGATATGGAATAATCATAGTAGTTGTGCAACATATTGTACATCCATATTACAGAAGCTTCAAATGGAAAACAACAACCCAAAATGATTCCACTGAACACAACTGAGAAAAGGATTCATTACTTTACAGTGTTTTTGTTTTTTAAATGAAGCTAGCATACTTACAGTAACGGCCATAGCTCTCCAGTTTGAACTCCATACTGGGGTTGCCGGCCTTGTTTACCATGTCCCACCATTGGACGGTCTCCACATTACACAGCAAAGGATTGTGGGCAATTTTCACCCCTCCCTTGAGAATGTCTGTGCAAAATAGAAGGACAGATCCAGTGCCTTCAGAAAGTATTCATACCCTTTGATTTATTACACATTTTGTTGTGTTACAGCATGAATTTAAAACAGATTTTTTTTTTGTCTCACCCATCTACACACAATACCCCATAACAACAAAGTGAAAACATGTTTTTAGATTTTTTTCTTCAATTTATTTCAAATGAAATACAGAAATATCTCATTTGAATAAGTATTCACACCCCTGAATTAATACTTTCTAGAAACACCTTTGGCAGCGATTACAGCTGTGAGTCTTTCTGGGCAAGACTCTAAGAGCTTTCCACATCTGGATTGTGCAACTTTTGGCCATTATTCTTAAAAAAATTCTTCAAGCTCTGTCAAATTGGTTGTTGATCATTGCTTCACAACAATTTTCAGGTCTTGCCATAGATTTTGAAGTAGATTTAAGTCAATATTGTAACTCGGCCTCTCAGGAACATTCACTGTCTTCTTTCGACTTTGGGACTGCTTGATGTGTGGGGTAATGTGCTATGACACTGGGTGTCAAGTAAAGTGTTACCGATAATTGTGTGTGTGGGTGACAGAGATGAGATAGTCATTCAAAAATCATCTTAAATGCAACTTATGACATGTTAAGCACATTTTTACTCCTGGACATATTTAGGTTTGTCATAACAAAGGTGTTGAATACTTATTGACTCAAGAAATTTCAGCTTTTCATTTTTTTGCCAGTGACAAAAAAATCTATTTTAAATTCAGGCTGTCACACAGCAAAATGTTGAAAAATCATGACTGTGAATACTTTCTCAAGGCACTGGAGCGATATTTTTCTGGCCTGTGCAATGGAACCAATGGCATAGACCCAAAAGTTCTAACGCCACGCTAAATCACGCGCACCTTAAATACTTCAAAGTACTTTAAATAACATGATATAATGTATTTGACCCACTCAGATGTGGACAGAATCCTGGATACAGTCACTGAAGTGGACCCCCTAGTCACCCACTAACCTGTCAGTCCTCTCAGCATCAGCTCCCTCAGGCCCCGGGTGTAGTTAAGGGTCACAGAGGAGTGGTTCTTCTCGTAGTTGGACATGACAGCCAGGGCGTACTTGTTGTCATAGAGGGAGTGTCCTCGGATCAGACGCAGGTTCTCCAGTGGGATGATGGCTGCCTTGTTGACGGCGATCAGAACATAGCCTCCAACCTCCTGAATGGACTGGAGTGTAAAACACCATAGAAATAATGAAAATAATTGCTAACAGGATGTTAAAGTTTGGTCTAGTAGTAGTGCAGCCATCTCCAGAATACATGTTGCCCCTGAAGGTAATGCCAGGTTTGTAATAACATCATTGTTCAGTTGGTGTTAGTAAAGGCACAAAGGAGAGAAAAGCTTTATTCTGACCATTACATTGACATTGTAGTCATTTAGCAGACTCTTATCCGGAGTTATTTACAGCCAGTGCATTGAACTAGGAGCTAGATGCCACGGCAAGAAAGGGACTGAAATGGCTAATACACAATTTTCTCTCGTCATTCTAGATCTGCGAGGGGGAGAGGAGCTAGGACATAGGAATGGTGGATAGGAAGCCACTGCAAACAATGTGTTATACTTGAACCCTCCATCTCCTCACCTTAAGGAAGGACAGGTCGTGGTAGTCCTGGATGTAGGTGAGCTCTAGGTTCTCCAGGACCACGGTACAGTTGCTGTACATTCTCACCAGGTTGTTGTAGTGGTCGTCTACAGTCCCCAGCAGCGTCAGCCTGTTGCTGATCCCCTGACACACTGAAACCACAGGACGACACAGCTAAAGGGAAAATGTGTTTCACTATGAAAGTTTAGTTGCTCATCGTTTACGTCCAATTTTGGCTTGAAAGTTGGCTGTATGAGTGAGTAATTTACATAATGAACGAAACAGAGTTTCACTTCTGGACGAGAGACATCATTCAGTGGGAACCGTACAATCCAAACAGGTTCCCACTGAACATTAACATGGAAACCCAACCTACTGTGGGCATAGTTAATCGTGTTGAGGTGCAGGTGATTGACTGTCAGCTCTGATATACACTGAGTGTACAAAACATTCATCTACAAGGTGTTGAAAGCGTTCCACAGGACTGCTGGCCCATGTTGACTCCAATGCTTCCCACAGTTGTGTCAAGTTGAATGAATGTCCTTTGGGTCGTGGACCATTCTTGATACACACGGGAAACTGCTGAGCATGAAAAACCCAGCAGCGTTACAGTTCTTGACACAAACCGTTGCACCTGGCACTTACTACCATACCCCGTTCAAAGGCACTTAAATCTTTTGTCTTTCCCATTCACCCTCTGAGTGGCACACATACACAATCCATGTCTCAATTGTCTCAAGGCTTAAAAATCATTCTTTAACCTGTCTCCTCCCCTTCATCTACATTGATTGAAGTGGATTTAACAAGTGACATCAACAACCGATCATAGTTTTCACCTGGTCAGTTTATGTCATGGAAAGAGCAGGTGTCCTTAATGTTTTGTGCGCTCAGTGTAAGTGAGATATGAACATCTCCACAACAGGTTGGACAGGTTCTGAGCAGATGAAAGGTTGACACATAATTAACCTTTACACAGCTGCAGGCTACATAACAACCAAGGGGAAATGTTCACCAATCCATAGGTCTCTCAGATAGTAGTGTGTGTTTTGGGGAGTGGTTGTCGCTGGTAGGTAGAGTTAGGCAGCATGTACTAGGATATCATGAGTTGAATGAAGACACACGCACATACACGGATACACACACACACACAGTTTTAGAGGCAGACGCTGTAGTCAGTGGGAGGTGAAGCAGCAGGTTAGGGAATAGCCAGTTCCTGTGTAATTTATCTTGGGATAAGACAACAAGGCTCACAGCATGATCATGGGGATGTAGCCAAACAAATAATTTAATAAGTCTGATATACTTGTGGTTCATATTAGCTGTTTACGCAGCTTGTGAGAAAGCTTTTCAGTGAGTCATGCTGTGACTCACTGCGGTAGACAGGCAAGTTCTTCTTCAAGAAACCGCTTTAAACTTAAAAAATTACAAGCCCCTAGGCTTAGAACAAACATTATAACATTATAAGTAAAATTGTAGACCATCCTCGCTTCTTGACTAAATCAACATACGAGTGTGTATGTATGGCTCCCTCACCCTAACCACTAAGTACCCCCCTACCGTTCCAGTACCCCCTACCTGTTACAGTATCCCTCACCCTAACCACTAAGTACCCCCCTACCTGTTACAGTATCCCTCATCCTAACCACTAAGTACACCCCTACCTGTTCCAGTATCCCTCCCCCTACTGTTCCAGTATCCATCCCCCTACTGTTCCAGTATCCCTCCCCCTACTGTTCCAGTATCCCCTCCTGTTCCAGTATCCCTCCCCCTACTGTTCAAGTATCCATCCCCCTACTGTTCCAGTATCCACCCCCCTACTGTTCCAGTATCCCTCCCCCTACTGTTCCAGTATCCCTCCCCCTACTGTTCCAGTATCCATCCCCCTCCTGTTCCAGTATCCATCCCCCTACTGTTCCAGTATCCCTCCCCCTACTGTTCCAGTATCCCCTCCTGTTCCAGTATCCATCCCCCTACTGTTCTAGTATCCATCCCCCTACTGTTCCAGTATCCATCCCCCTACTGTTCCAGTATCCCTTCCCCTACTGTTCCAGTATCCCTCCCCCTACTGTTCCAGTATCCCCTCCTGTTCCAGTATCCATCCCCCTCCTGTTCCAGTATCCCTCCCCCTACTGCTCCAGTATCCCTCCCCCTACTGTTCCAGTATCCATCCCCCTACTGTTCCAGTATCCCCTCCTGTTCCAGTATCCATCCCCCTCCTGTTCCAGTATCCCTCCCCCTACTGTTCCAGTATCCACCCCCCTACTGTTCCAGTATCCATCCCCCTACTCTTCCAGTATCCATCCCCCTACTGTTCCAGTATCCCTCCCCCTACTGTTCCAGTATCCATCCCCCTTCTGTTCCAGTATACACCCCCCTACTGTTCCAGTATCCATCCCCCTACTGTTCCAGTATCCCCTCCTGTTCCAGTATCCCCCCTCCTGTTCCAGTATCCCTACCCCTACTGTTCCAGTATCCCTCCCCCTACTGTTCCAGTATCCCTCACCCCTACTGTTCCAGTATCCCCTCCTGTTCCAGTATATCTCAACCTCCTGTTCCAGTATCCATCCCCCTACTGTTCCAGTATCCATCCCCCTACTGTTCCAGTATCCCTCCCCCTGCTGTTCCAGTATCCTTCCCCCTACTGTTCCAGTATCCATCCCCCTACTGTTCCAGTATCCATCCCCCTACTGTTCCAGTATCCATCTCCCCTACTGTTCCAGTATCCATCCCCCTACTGTTCCAGTATCCCCTCCTGTTCCAGTATATCTCAACCTCCTGTTCCAGTATCCATCCCCCTACTGTTCCAGTATCCATCCCCCTACTGTTCCAGTATCCATCCCCCTCCTGTTCCAGTATCCCTCACCCCTACTGTTCCAGTATCCATCCCCCTACTGTTCCAGTATCCCTCACCCCTACTGTTCCAGTATCCCTCCCCCTACTGTTCCAGTATCCCCTCCTGTTCCAGTATATCTCCCCCTACTGTTCCAGTATCCCTACCCCTACTGTTCCAGTATCCCTCCCCCTACTGTTCTAGTATCCCTCCACCTACTGTTCCAGTATACATCCCCCTACTGTTCCAGTATCCCCTCCTGTTCCAGTATCCCTCCCCCTACTGTTCCAGTATCCCCTCCTGTTCCAGTATCCCTCCCCCTACTGTTCCAGTATCCCTCACCCCTACTGTTCCAGTATCCCCTCCTGTTCCAGTATATCTCAACCTCCTGTTCCAGTATCCATCCCCCTACTGTTCCAGTATCCATCCCCCTACTGTTCCAGTATCCATCCCCCTACTGTTCCAGTATCCATCCCCCTACTGTTCCAGTATCCCTCACCCCTACTGTTCCAGTATCCCTCCCCCTACTGTTCCAGTATCCCCTCCTGTTCCAGTATATCTCCCCCTACTGTTCCAGTATCCCTCCCCCTACTGTTCCATTATCCCTCACCCCTACTGTTCCAGTATCCCCTCCTGTTCCAGTATATCTCAACCTCCTGTTCCAGTATCCATCCCCCTACTGTTCCAGTATCCCTCCCCCTACTGTTCCAGTATCCCTCCCCCTACTGTTCCAATATCCCTCCCCCTACTGTTCCAGTATCCATCCCCCTACTGTTCCAGTATCCCCTCCTGTTCCAGTATACATCCCCCTCCTGTTCCAGTATCCATCCCCCTACTGTTCCAGTATCCCCCCCTACTGTTCCAGTATCCATCCCCCTACTGTTCCAGTATCCACCCCCCTACTGTTCCAGTATCCCTCCCCCTACTGTTCCAGTATCCATCCCCCTACTGTTCCAGTATACCTCCCCCTACTGTTCCAGTATCCCCTCCTGTTCCAGTATATCTCAACCTCCTGTTCCGTATCCCCGCTCTCCTGTTCTAGTACCCCCCCTCCTGTTTCAGTACCCCCCTCCTGTTCCGTATCCCCACTCTCCTGTTCCAGTACCCCCCCTTCTGTTCCATATCCCCACTCTCCTGTTCTAGTACCCCCCCCTCCTGTTCCAGTACCCCCCCTCCTGTTCCAAAATCCCCCTCTCCTGTTCCAGTACCCTGCCTCTTGTTCCATACCCCCCTCCTGTTCCAAAATCCCCCTCTCCTGTTCCAGTACCCTCCCTCTTGTTCCATACCCCCCCTCCTGTTCCAGTACCTCACCCCTCCTGTTCCATATCTCCCCCTGTTCCGTATCACTCCCTCCTGTTCTGTATCCCCCCTTCCTGTTCCAGTACCCACCCTCTCTTGTTCCGTACCCCACCTCCTGTTCCAGTACCTCCCCTCTACCTTTCCATATCCCCCCCATTCCTTTTCCAGTACCCCCCATTCCTGTTCCAGTACCCCCCTCCTGTTCCAGTACCTCCCCCCTTCCAGTTTCCCCCCCTCCTGTTCCGTGCCCCCCTCCTGTTCCAGTACCTCCCCCTTCCAGTTTCCCCCCCTCCTGCTCTGTATCCCCCCTCTCCTGTTCCAGTACCCCCCTCCTGTTCCAGTACCCCCCCATTCCAGTAACCCCCCATTCCAGTACCCCCCCTCCTGTTCCAGTACCCCCCCATTCCAGTACCCCCTCCTGTTCCAGTACTCCCCCCATTCCAGTACCCTCCCTCCTGTTCCAGTACCCTCCCTCCTGTAAAAGTCTAAAAGTATTTGATTTTAAATATACTTAAGGATCAAAAGTAAATGTAATTTCAAAAATATAGTTAAGTATCAAAAGTAAAAGTATAAATCCTTTCAAATTCCTTATATTAGGCAAAACAGATGGCACTATTTTCATTTTATTTTACTGATAGTCTAGACACTCAGACATAATTTACAAACAAAGCATTTGTGTTTAGTGAGTCCACCAGATCAGAGGTAGTAGAGATGACAGGGATGTTCTCTTGATAAGTGTGTGAATTGGACCATTTTCCTGTCCTGTTAAGCATTCAAAATGTAATGAGTACTTTTGGGTGTCAGGGAAAATGTATGGAGTAAAAAGTACATTATTTTCTTTAGGAATGTAGTGAAGTAAAATATAAATAGTAAAGTAAAGTACAGACACCCCAAAAAAACGACTTAAGTAGTACTTAAAAGTATTTTTACTTAAGTAGTTTACACCACTGAACTCATCCTCCATTCCCACTCCTTCAATAACACCAGTGTGTTGAACTCATCCTCCCTTCCTCAAAAACTCTCCTGCACTCTGCTGCTGCTCGTAGCACACTGGCGATCTTAGACGCTCCAATTTGAATCAAATTGTGAAGTATTCAAGAACACCAGTATGCTGGTTTCTTCTTTTTCAAACATACACAAAGTAGGTGTGCAAGGGCAATTTTTTTCAATGACTGTAGTTCACAGCAGACTATTAGAGCAATTAGTTAAAAACCTTAAGTGAAAGAGATGGGGCATGAGAAGATAAATTAGACTGCTAATATGACTTTGGATTCCAGTGATGTAAAGCGTGCTATCCTCTCTGGTTTAGCTCTCTATGATCCTCCTGCTTTGTTTCTGAAGAACAGGTTTTAGTTGATTGTTTGATTTGGAAAGCCTCCACTGCAAGGCCTTGCCAGACTGCATAGGAAGAAGTTCCTGTGTGTGTTGTACTGGGTGGGGTCTATATGAGAGAGATTTTGCAATCTCAATCGTTTTATTTCTTCTGTACACCCACCGTATGAGTTCATTTAGCTGACATTGCAAGTTCAATGTTTGCTGTATGAGGCATTGCAGTTCATTTGTCTTAGCTGGAAATATAGAACTAAAGTTTATATTCAATTTCCAAATATGATATGTTACAGAGTGCAGTTGGGTGACTCTGAAAGGCCAAATGGGGGACTAGAATAGTTTCTAGAGTGAGCAAGTTTCCTTCAGGCCAAGTGCTATGGGACCCATCACATACAGTGCCTATAGAATGTCTACACCCCCTTGAACTGTTTTAACATTTTGGTGCGATAAAAAGTGTGATTGAAATAAATTTAATTGTAATTTTTGGTCATTGATCTACACAAAATACTGTAAAAGTGTATACAGTACCAGTCAAAAGTTTGGACACACCTACTCATTCAACGGTTTTCTTTATTTTTTACTATTTTCTACATTGTAGAATTATAGTGAAGACATCAAAACTATGAAAAAACACATGGAATCATGTACCAACCAAAAATGTGTTAAACAAATCAAAATATATTTTATATTTTACATTCTTCAAAGTAGCCACCCTTTGCCTTGATGACAGCTTTGCACCCTCTTAGCAATTTCTCAACCAGCTTCATAAGGAATGCTTTTCCAACAGTCTTGAAGGAGTTTCCACATGTTGAGCACTTTTTGGCTGCTTTCATTTCACTCTGCAGTCCAACTCATCCCAAGCCATCTCAATTGGGTTGAGGTCGGGTGATTGTGGAGGCCAGGTCATCTGATGCAGCACTCCATCACTCTCCTTACACAGCCTGGAAGTGTGTTTTGGGTCATTGTCCTGTTGAAAAACAGATGAGAGTCCCACTAAGCGCAAATAAAGCTGGGGATGGATCAAGGCAGTTTAAATCTGCGTGAAAATCTATGGAAAGACCTGAAAATTGTTGTTTAGGCATGATCCCCAACACCTTGACAGAGCTTGAAGAATTTTTAAAAGAATAATGGCCAAATATTGCACAATACAGGTGGGCAAAGCTCTTTATGAGATGTAGCCAAGAAGACTCACAGCTGTAATCGCTGCCAAAGGTGATTCTAACATGTATTGACTCAGGGGGTGTGAATACGTATCTTAACAAGTTATATTAGGTGTATTATCTTTAAAAATATATATATATATACTTTTTCTTCCACTTTGACTGAGGTATTTTCTGTAGATCGTTGTTTGAATCCCACTTTGTAACACTATACAATGTGAAGAGTGGGGGGGTGTAGACTGTATATTCACTGCCAGAAGAAGTCCTCTGTGTGAGAATATGTGTTGCAATGTAAGGCTGCAAAACATTTGAAACAGAATATTTGTCTATATATTTCTACTTGAATAGCCTCAATAGAAATCTGAGCAACAGTTGACGGTCATACAAGTTCTGTGCTACTATGGGTAGCAGAGTGGGAACCAAGACAAACTATAAGTCATACTTTCCATTCGTATACAGTCCACAGATGACCTCTCTCCTCCTCCAGAGTTCTCCTCTGCCCACTCCTGTGCTCCTGCCTCTCCCCTCCCTCCTCACAGAGAAGTGTGGAATTTCCTGAGTCTGTGCCATGTATCCTCTGCGCAATGGTAGAGCGGGAGGGATGGAGGGAAGGAGGAGTGAGAGGACACTGATGGACACTCTCTCTTGCAGAAACACGTAGTCGCAGTCATTCAATTCACACAGAAAATGGGTTGGCCTGCCCACTCACCACTGATGTCTCTTTAAACAGTCTCTCAGACTGCTGGCTGAAGGAGGGAGGAGAAAGAAGGAAAGTAATGTCCCTTCCTGTTTCATTCATTGCTCCTGCTGAAAATGTCCTATCTTGCTGAATTCAGTCCTGCTGTCTAAATGGCTAAGGGCATCTTGAACATGTCTTATTTTTTATGGAAGTACAAACAACAAACCAAAATGAAAGACAAATAAACAGACACAACACAAAAACAACACAACCACCATACTTGATACATACCACAACATGCCCACACTTGTGGCATGTATCCTGCTCAGGGCATCTTAACTGAAGTCTTCCAATTGACAATAAGTCTGAGTTAAACATGCATATTGCAACTCTGAATCGGGCCCTAAGAGAATGACAGTAGGACATTGATGATAACAACACTTCTTCTTGTGTTGTACCATGAACCTGGTGGTTGGAAAGCTTTGGTGGTCCTAACTTAAAGATGCAAGTAGGCTGTATATTACAGTAACAGTGGTCATAGTGTATGATACAGTCTGCCCTTCAGCTCCATGGTGTTAAGTCTATACTCATATCCTCCAGCTTTTTAAATATTTAACTAGGCAAGTCAGTTAAGAACAAATTATTATTTCCAATGACAGTCTACCAGGGAACAGTGGGTTAACTGCCTTGTTCAGGGGCAGAACGACACATTTTTACTTTGTCAGCTCGGGATTCAATCCAGCAACCTTTCGGTTACTGACCCAACGCTCTAACCACTAGGCTACCTGCCACCCCAGTTGGCTGGGGCTGCCTTACTGCACCGAACTATCTTATTAAATAATAGCGAACGCTTGACCCCATCCCCTGCCACAGTATCCCCCTAACGTAATCTAATAAAAATAGCCTCAATTGCCCTGCTGCGACTCTGGACGGCCTGCCTTAAGAATTACATTAAGAGTCTAGAATTTGCACCTACTGACTAGTGAAGGTCTAATCGGCATCCACCGAATTACGTTAATACTAATGGCCTAATCTGTGTCGAGTGAAATTAATTCCGACCCGGGTTCAAATCAAGCAAATCTTTCAAATGCTTGATTGAGCTTGCCTGGCGCAATGGAACCAATGGAATAGTCCCAAAACTCTTATCCGCAGAGGGCCGGTATGGCTGCAGGCTTTCGCTCTAGTCGAAGCAGTAACACACCTGATACAACAAATCTGTTAAATAGTCTTCAAGAAAGTGAATTAGCTGAATCAGCTGTGTGACTGTTTGGTTGGAGCAAAAGCCTGCTCCACCCTGGCCTGAGTGCATGTACTTGCCTATCTGAATGTTTGAACCTAAAAAAATTATTCCTGAGTAGCAGGATCTGACTGAACAAGCCGCTTCCCCTGCGGTTTCCCTCACATTCTTTAGTGGCATGGGTTTCTACATTCACTTTTACAGTTATAGATGACTAGATATTGCATCATTTCACATCATACAGACCATAACATCAGTGTGTAGGTCTAGGCCAATCTGAGTAAATAAATGCTATGTTGACTTAACAGTGTGGGCATTAGAAATGTGGCAGATACATGACGTGCTCACCATAATCAGCGTTTACCTTCCCAAGGTTGGTTACAGAGAGATTTAAAAGACTCTTGATCATTTCCACTGTGGACCTGGATGACCGGTTATAGAGCAATTGCTGATGCAAATGTATGTGGTATTGAGGTGAATCCATTCTATTGTATGTGGTATTGAGGTGAATCCATTCTATTGTATGTGGTATTGAGGTGAATCCATTCTATTGTATGTGGTATTGAGGTGAATCCATTCTATTGTATGTGGTATTGAGGTGAATCCATTCTATTGGTGTTATACATTTATTCTAAGGAAATTGCATGATAGCCATTAGCCACCCCTCATTGACTCAATAATACAGTTAAGGTGCATTCAACTCCTGCAAAATTCTTGTTTTTAACCCTGTTATAGTAACACCCGGTTCTTGGGGTGTTACTGACCGTGACCGGTCAGGTTTTTTGGTATTTTATTAGGATCCCCATTAGCTTTTGTGAAAGCCACAGAACATGAAACATTACATAATACAGAACATTTATAGACAAGAACAGCTCAAGGGTAGAACTATATACACTTAAAAACGGTACAAATAGCCTACATATCACTCAGGCTCCCGAGTGGTGCAGCGGTCTAAGGCACTGCATCTCAGTGCAAGAGGTGTCACTACAGTCCTTAGTTCAAGTCCAGGTTATATCACATCTGGCTGTGACTTGGAGTCCCATAGGGCAGTGCACAATTGGTGTCTGGGGTAGGCTGTCATTGTAAATAATAATTTGTTCTTAACTGACATGCCTAGTTAGATAAAGGATACATACACACAAGATATCTAGGTCAAATAGGGGAGAGGTGTTGCTCTATCTATTTTTTTAAACCAGGTTTGCTGTTCATTTGAGCAATATGAGATGGAATGGAGTTCCATGCAATAATGTCTCTATATAATACTGTAAGCTTTCATGAATTTGTTCTGGATTTGGGGACTATGAAAAGACCCCTGGTGGCCTGTCTGGTGGGGTAAGTGTGTGTGTTAGAGCTGTGCTTAGGTTGACTATGCAAACTATTTGGAATTTTCAACACATTAATGTTTCTTATAAAAAGAAGAAGTGATGCAGTCACTCTGTCCTGCAGCTTCACTAGCTCTTTCTTTGAGGCACAGGACTTTACGGCCTGCAGGATTTGCTTTTTGGAGTGTGGAGTCAAAAAAGCAGAGAACCAATTTATTACGGACAGACCTGTCCCCATCTTTACAACCATTGAATCTAAACTCAGCAAAAAAGGAAATGTCCCTTTTTCAGGACCCTGTCTTTCAAAGATCATTCGTAAAAATCCAAATAAAGGGTTTAAACACTGTTTCCCATGTTTGTTCAAAGAACCATAAACAATTCATGAACAACAACCTGTGGAACGGTTGTTAAGACACTAACAGCTTACAGACAGTAGGCAATTAAGGTCACAGTTATGAAAACTTAGGACACTAAAGAGGCCTTTCTACTGACTCGGAAAAACACAAAAAAGAAAGATGCGCAGGGTTCCTGCTCATCTGCGTGAACGTGCCTTAGGCATGCTGCAAGGAGACATGAGGACTGCAGACGTGGCCAGGGCAATAAATTGCAATGTCCGTACTGTGTGACGCCTAAGACAGCGCTACAGGGAGACAGGACAGACAGCTGATCGTCCTCGCAGTGGCAGACCAAGTGTAACAACACCTGCACAGGATCGGTACATCGGAACATCACACCTGCGGGACAGGTACAGGATGGCAACAACAACTGCTCGAGTTACACCAGGAACACACAATCCCTCCATCAGTGCTCAGACTGTCCGCAATAGGTTCAGAGAGGCTGGACTGAGGGCTTGTAGGCCTGTTGAAAGGCAGGTCCTCACCAGACATCACCGGCAACAACGTCGCCTATGGGCACAAACCCACCGTCGCTGGACCAGACAAGACTGGCAAAAAGTGCTCTTCACTGACGAATCGCGGTTTTGTCTCACCAGGGGTGATGGACGGATTCGCGTTTATCGTCGAAGGAATGAGCGTTACACCGAGGCCTGTACTCTGGAGCGGGATCGATTTGGAGGTGGAGGGTCCGTCATGGTCTGGGGCGGTGTGTCACAGAATCATCAGACTGAGCTTGTTATCATTGCAGGCAATCTCAACGCTGTGCGTTACAGGGAAGACATCCTCTTCCCTCATGTGGTACCCTTCCTGCAGACTCATCCTGACATGACCCTCCAGCATGACAATGCCATCAGCCATACTGCTCGTTCTGTGCGTGATTTCCTGCAAGACAGGAATGTCAGAGTTCTGCCATGGCCAGCGAAGAACCCGGATCTCAATCCCATTGAGCACGTCTGGGACCTGTTGGATCGGAGGGTGAGGGCTAGGGCCATTCCCCCCCAGAAATGTCCGGGAACTTGCAGGTGCCTTGGTGGAAGAGTGGGGTAACATCTCACAGCAAGAAGGTCAGGTCGCAGTTGTAAATGAGAACTTGTTCTCAGCTAGCCTACCTGGTTAAATAAAGGTGAAATAAAATAAAAAATAACTGGCAAATCTGGTGCAGTCCATGAGGAGGAGATGCACTGCAGTACTTAATGCACCAGATACTGACTGTTACTTTGATTTTGCCCCCCCCCCCTTTGTTCAGGGACATATTATTCCATTTCTGTTAGTCACATGTCTGTGGAACTTGTTCAGCTTATGTCTCAGTTGTTGAATCTTGTTATGTTCATACAAATATTTACACATGTTAAGTTTTCTGAAAATAAATGTAGTTGACAGTGAAAGGACATTTCTTTTTCTTCTGAGTTTATATGTTTTGACCATGACAGTTTAGAATCTAAGGTAACACAAAGTAATTTAGTCTCCTCAACTTGTTCAACTACCACACCATTCATTACCAGATTCAGCTGAGGTCTAGACCTTAGGGAATGATTTGTATCAAATACAATGCTCTTAGTTTTAGAGATGTTCAGGACCAGTTTATTACTGGCCACCCATCCCAAAACTGACTGCAACTCCTTGTTAAGGGTTTCAGTGACTTAATTAGCTGTGGATGCTGACACGTATATGTTTGAATCATCAGCATACATGGACAAACAGGCTTTGTTTAATACCAGTGGCATGTCATTGGTAAAAATAGAAAAAAGTATAGGGCCTAGAGAACTGCCCTGCAGTACACCAGACACTACATGTTTGACATTAGAGAAGCTTCCATGAAAGAAAATCCTCTGAGTTCTATTAGATGCATAGCTCTGAATCCACAATATCACAGAGGATGAAAACCCATAAAACACATGTTTTCTCAACAGGTTATGGTCAATAATATCTTCTTATTATCCTTTTCTTTCATCCAATCATCAGTCATTTGTGTTAGTGCAGTACATGTTGAGTGCCCTTCATTATAAACATTCGGAAAGTCAGTTATCAATTTGTTCACAGAGAAACAGCATTGTGTTTGGTCAAACATTTTTTTCCAACAGTTTTCAAGAGCTGGCATGCAAGTTGATTGGTCTGCTGTTAGAACCAGTAAAGGCCGCTTTACCACTCTTGGCAAGCGGAACGACTTTGGCCTGAGGACAAACACCTTCCTCTAGACTCAGATTAAGAAAATGACAGATAGGAGTGGCCATAGACTCAGCTACCATCCTCAGTAGCCTTCCATCTACAGTATGTTGTCAATGCTAGGAGGTTTGTCATTATTCATCGATGACAATCATTTTTTTCCACCTGTCCCACACTAACTTTACAAAATTCTAACTTACAATGCTTTTTTTTCATTATTTATTTTTTATACATGAATACGATGGCTCACTGCTCATTGTTGGCATTTCCTGCTTCAGTTTGCCCACTTTGCCAATGAAGTAATCACTTGATGACTATTGGCCTGGGTCTGTCACCTAGGCCGGTGTTGGGTTTTCCAGTCCTGTGGGCGCACTCCAACTCAATTTTTCTGTGGTCCAATTTCCGTTTCTCCGATATCATTTCCCTAACTTTGTTCTCGGACTCCATCCAGGTCTCATGTGGAGATTCTACAATTCCATCAACAACCATGTTGTTCTGCCTTGTTTGTCCCTCAAGATAATCAGATTTCTCTGTCATTGTTATCATGAATTCACATACAGAACTAATGTCCTCACTCAATGACTTACAGACTGTGGTCATCTTGCCATTTTCCTGTTTAAACTCATCGAGCTGACCCTGGGAGAACTGCAAACTGTTCTTCAGGTCCTGGACCTCTCTGGTCAGGTCGTCCATTCTTTTATTAGTTGACTCTACCAGTATTTGGACACAACACAACAAGCTATTTTCTTATTGCTGTAACAACTGCTTGTAGAACTCTTTTCGTTTGTTTAAAAGATTCTTCACCTGTGATAGAGACACCCCCACTGTCCTCAACGATACTCTTTATCATGGTAGCAACGTAGGCTATGCTGTTACTTCCCGCAATTCCAGTCAGGGCAGGTCACAGGGAAGATGGAAACAGCAACAAACTGTAGGGATGTAGACAGCCACAAGCACAGGACAATCCACTGTCCCAGCTACAAGGGCTAACCCCGTTGCGGGCTGCGTTCAAGCCGTCAAGGAAATCCCGCTAGCTTGATAGACAGCTAACAGTGGCAGCTAGGCTAGCTGCTAAACAAAGCAGCTCATCAAAAGACCCTCGGTCAGCAGGATCCCTGGACAGATAGCAGCAGGCCCAGCAACTGATGCCAACCGTGTCCCGGGATCCAAATCAAAAGGTAGCTAGCTAGTAACCAAACTTTTACAATACAACACTTTTTCAGACACTTTCAAAACTTTATAAAACAACAAACTGACAGCTGCCTCATTCCGCATTCATTCCGCATTCACAATTTAATCACTCCTCAAGTGCTATTTTTACTGTAGTTTAATCGATGGGTCTTCTAAGGAGAATGGGCCGATAGCCTGCCTGTCTCTGGTACAATAACGTTAGGGGAAACCACCCTGCTGAGTGAGTATGCACAACAGACCTGGGTTCAAATAGTGCTTAAAATCTTTCAAATCTTTTGAGTGTTTGCTTGAACCTGCCTAGAGAGCCAGGTGGGTTGTATTGGCACTTTTGGGACTATTCCATTGGTTCAGTTGTGCCAGGTATGCTCAGTCAAGCACAGCTAAAAGTATTTAAATATTTTTTACACTATTAGAACCCAGGTCTGGTGCTGTGTAGACAGTGCATGAAAGGTGTTGAAAGGATCTTTTTTTTTTTTTTTTGCATAAACAATCCCACGAGGCACTAATATAAATATGCTGTGGACTGATAAAAATCGAACTCTTTCTCCCCTAAAGCCCGCAGATGAAAAGCGTGTAAATCTCAGTGGCAGGCAGTGGACTGCATTTGAAGTAGCAGCACACGGCTCAGTTAATTGGCCAACAGATTTATCCCCTGTGTTCCCCTGTCAAGGCCAGAGAACTTGGACTTTCTGTTGTTTACCCTCTTTCAAAAGGCTGTCGACCCCGTTTTCTGTGTTTGGTCGTTCAACCCTTGGTTTTCTCTTTAACACTCTTTTTCTTTCACCATGGTCTTTATATATCACTCTCTCTGTGTCTTTATATATCACTCTCTCTGTGTCTTTATATATCACTCTCTCTGTGTCTACTGTGGGAAAGTGGTATCAGCAAGAATAGAGGGTGGTACCGATTCCGAATGTCTTTTTAGAGTTTTACCATCTGTTGAATTATAGGGGTGTGTTTGGCTAGCTTGGGTGCCAGTCTGTTTTGGCTTTAGCTAACTAGTTGTTGTCTTGCATTGGCATGGCTAACTTTGTTGAATGCAGAAACAGTCAAGTGCCCTGGCTAGTGCCTGGAAAGCATCCAAGTAAAACCAAAGTTAACATGTTAGTATGCATAGGCCTACATAGCACGCTACTATTTTTCTAAATTAAATAATCAGGAGAAATCATATTCCTGTGACGCTAATTTGACTTGATTACAATAATCAGTTTTAAGGCATAATCTATAACCTGCCCCTCTACAATTCAACTGCATTCCTTTAAAGCCAGAAATGGATGTACCAATTCCAGATTATCTCTGTAACGGGAATGAAGGTCGAAATATTGATGCTGTAAAGTTGCATGACTATTGTACCAATGCACAATGCATGCTTAAACACAAATGAATCGGTCGTTTCCCGCAAGAAAAGGCAACTTTGCACTTGTTGGCACATCCCTCACCTCAAGTGTGGGTCATCAATTCACAACCATTCAGATCAGTGTAAAAATAATAAAGCTGCAGTCTTGGTGTCTACGCCCTAGTCAGACCCTACAATTGATGACACATGTATATTAGCAACCTGGCAAATCACTTTAAAATACAGAACATCACTTTCGTGGAAGTCCAACATCGGTCAAACAAACCCTTTGGGGGGGGGGGGGGGGCGGGCGACAAATCAATACGATTTACAGGATGTTATTTACATTGAAGCCCACCAGTTAGCGTCACAAGAATGTTATTGATTCTGATCTAGAGCAGAGCAGAAATTCTAAAGTGTTTTTCTCTTCCTCCCACATCAAGCACAGGAGTCAAGTTACCCATCTATCACTTGTTAAGTACAGTACATGTTCTTTGACAAACCCCTGCTATGGCAGTTCAGGGCTGTTTGATTTGGGTTTTGCTGGAAATGACCTCAGTCAAGACTGGAAGGTGAAATCTGTCAAAGTCAACACTAAACTGAGGCAGAGGAAGTTGACCCTGATGTTTCAACATGGCATGGCAATGAGGATTAAAAAAAAACAGGCCTTGTTTGTCAAAGCAGGAAGGAAGATTTAAATGGGAGGAAACAAACATGAGTAAAACGGCAGGGAATTTGGTTGAGAAAACATAATTAATTAGATCTTCAAACATATTAGCTTACTCTGTCACACATCCAGTAAGTCACAAATGCATTCACTCTTTCACAGACACACTGTCATATAATCCATGCTGTCTCCCTTCTGACTTTATTTTGGATTCATTTCCAGTCTTTTGTGAAAAATAAGGTGTGGTTCACTACGCAATACTAATCTTAGATCCAGATTCATTCTAAGAATTGGGTCTAAGTCGAGTCTTTCACAAAAAACCTGTAATCTGCTTTCTGACACCTGTGCTGAAACAGCAAGAGGGGTATGTCACTCTCTTAGCAAATAAAAGGTCTTTTTAGCTTCTTATCTCAATAGGAACACAAAATATGTTCTCTCCTAGGTGAATGTCTCGCATTTAATCACCATGACTGACTGGTCTGAATAATTTACATATGAAAACAACACCACATAAGAAGAATCAACCCAGCGACAGGATTTTTGTTTTTCCCCCGCAAGCCAGTATTTCACAACACTTTGGACTCGAGATTTTGAGATCAGGCTTTAGATGTCTCCCTGTCTCTCACAGAGTATGTAGCGAGAGACAATAATATTATTCACTGAGCAGTTCCACTTTAAGTACAAAGAAGTTCCCCTTTAAGTAAATGTTGCCAACAAAGACAGAAAGGTGTACCAGCAGGTTTATATTAAAAACAAATTGAAAATGACTTTAAGGCTGCTTTAAATTAGATAGTGCAGTTAACGAGGAGGTGGAACATACATGTATAGAAACACGTTTCAGATGACATAAGATAGCATAATGGTTTATTTGTTACTACAGAAGTGTTTTCTAAAATTCATATTACATCTCAAAAAGGACCATACATTCACAGTGTATACGGTGTATATTTTAGTTAAACCTATTTTGACGCTGACAAGATTCAGACAATTTGAAGAAAACAACTATATAACACCAATTTTATGATAGTATACTTGAAACTCAAGACAAGTGAGAATCTCTCCTCCAGGGGCGGCCAACACTCTTCCTGGAGAACTACTGGATAGGCAGGTTTTTGCTCCAGCCCTGTCCTAACACACCAGTATGAGCTTCGTATGTTGATTAGTAAAATTCCAGAGTGTAAAGCAGGACTGGGGAAAAGCCTTTCCTGAGTGTAAAGCAGGACTGGGGAAAAGCCTTTCCTGAGTGTAAAGCGGGACTGGGGAAAAAGCCTTTCCTGAGTGTAAAGCGGGACTGGGGAAAAAGCCTTTCCAGAGTGTAAAGCAGGACTGGGGAAAAAGCCTTTCCTGAGTGTAAAGCGGGACTGGGGAAAAAGCCTTTCCAGAGTGTAAAGCAGGACTGGGGAAAAAGCCTTTCCTGAGTGTAAAGCAGGACTGGGGAAAAAGCCTTTCCTGAGTGTAAAGCGGGACTGGGGAAAAAGCCTTTCCTGAGTGTAAAGCAGGACTGGGGAAAAGCCTTTCCTGAGTGTAAAGCAGGACTGGGGAATAAGCCTTTCCTGAGTGTAAAGCAGGACTGGGGAAAAAGCCTTTCCTGAGTGTAAAGCAGGACTGGGGAAAAGCCTTTCCTGAGTGTAAAGCAGGACTGGGGAAAAGCCTTTCCTGGGTGTAAAGCAGGACTGGGGAAAAAGCCTTTCCTGAGTGTAAAGCAGGACTGGGGAAAAGCCTTTCCTGAGTGTAAAGCGGGACTGGGGAAAAAGCCTTTCCAGAGTGTAAAGCAGGACTGGGGAAAAGCCTTTCCTGAGTGTAAAGCAGGACTGGGGAAAAAGCCTTTCCAGAGTGTAAAGCAGGACTGGGGAAAAAGCCTTTCCTGAGTGTAAAGCAGGACTGGGTGAAAAAGCCTTTCCTGAGTGTAAAGCAGGACTGGGGAAAAAGCCTTTCCTGAGTGTAAAGCAGGACTGGGTGAAAAAGCCTTTCCTGAGTGTAAAGCAGGACTGGGGAAAAAGCCTTTCCTGAGTGTAAAGCAGGACTGGGGAAAAAGCCTTTCCTGAGTGTAAAGCGGGACTGGGGAAAAAGCCTTTCCTGAGTGTAAAGCGGGACTGGGGAAAAAGCCTTTCCTGAGTGTAAAGCGGGACTGGGGAAAAAGCCTTTCCTGAGTGTAAAGCATGACTGGGGAAAAAGCCTTTCCTGAGTGTAAAGCAGGACTGGGGAAAAGGCCTTTCCTGAGTGTAAAGCAGGACTGGGGAAAAAGCCTTTCCTGAGTGTAAAGCAGGACTGGGGAAAAAGCCTTTCCAGAGTGTAAAGCAGGACTGGGGAAAAAGCCTTTCCAGAGTGTAAAGCAGGACTGGGGAAAAAGCCTTTCCAGAGTGTAAAGCGGGACTGGGGGAAAAGCCTTTCCAGAGTGTAAAGCAGGACTGGGGAAAAAGCCTTTCCAGAGTGTAAAGCAGGACTGGGGAAAAAGCCTTTCCTGAGTGTAAAGCAGGACTGGGGAAAAAGCCTTTCCAGAGTGTAAAGCGGGACTGGGGGAAAAGCCTTTCCAGAGTGTAAAGCGGGACTGGGGGAAAAGCCTTTCCAGAGTGTAAAGCGGGACTGGGGAAAAAGCCTTTCCAGAGTGTAAAGCATGACTGGGGAAAAAGCCTTTCCAGAGTGTAAAGCAGGACTGGGGAAAAAGCCTTTCCTGAGTGTAAAGCAGGACTGGGGAAAAGCCTTTCCTGAGTGTAAAGCAGGACTGGGGAAAAGCCTTTCCTGAGTGTAAAGCAGGACTGGGGAAAAAGCTTTTCCTGAGTGTAAAGGAGGACTGGGGAAAAGCCTTTCCTGAGTGTAAAGCGGGACTGGGGAAAAAGCCTTTCCAGAGTGTAAAGCAGGACTGGGGAAAAGCCTTTCCTGAGTGTAAAGCAGGACTGGGGAAAAAGCCTTTCCAGAGTGTAAAGCAGGACTGGGGAAAAAGCCTTTCCTGAGTGTAAAGCAGGACTGGGTGAAAAAGCCTTTCCTGAGTGTAAAGCAGGACTGGGGAAAAAGCCTTTCCTGAGTGTAAAGCAGGACTGGGGAAAAAGCCTTTCCTGAGTGTAAAGCAGGACTGGGGAAAAAGCCTTTCCAGAGTGTAAAGCAGGACTGGGGAAAAAGCCTTTCCTGAGTGTAAAGCAGGACTGGGGAAAAAGCCTTTCCAGAGTGTAAAGCAGGACTGGGGAAAAAGCCTTTCCAGAGTGTAAAGCAGGACTGGGGAAAAAGCCTTTCCAGTGTGTAAAGCGGGACTGGGGAAAAAGCCTTTCCAGAGTGTAAAGCGGGACTGGGGAAAAAGCCTTTCCAGAGTGTAAAGCGGGACTGGGGAAAAAGCCTTTCCTGAGTGTAAAGCATGACTGGGGAAAAAACCTTTCCTGAGTGTAAAGCAGGACTGGGGAAAAAGCCTTTCCTGAGTGTAAAGCAGGACTGGGGAAAAAGCCTTTCCAGAGTGTAAAGCAGGACTGGGGAAAAAGCCTTTCCTGAGTGTAAAGCAGGACTGGGGAAAAAGCCTTTCCTGAGTGTAAAGCAGGACTGGGGAAAAAGCCTTTCCTGAGTGTAAAGCAGGACTGGGGAAAAAGCCTTTCCAGAGTGTAAAGCGGGACTGGGGAAAAAGCCTTTCCTGAGTGTAAAGCATGACTGGGGAAAAAGCCTTTCCTGAGTGTAAAGCAGGACTGGGGAAAAAGCCTTTCCAGAGTGTAAAGCAGGACTGGGGAAAAAGCCTTTCCAGAGTGTAAAGCAGGACTGGGGAAAAAGCCTTTCCTGAGTGTAAAGCAGGACTGGGGAAAAAGCCTTTCCAGAGTGTAAAGCGGTACTGGGGAAAAAGCCTTTCCAGAGTGTAAAGCATGACTGGGGAAAAAGCCTTTCCAGAGTGTAAAGCAGGACTGGGGAAAAAGCCTTTCCAGAGTGTAAAGCGGGACTGGGGGAAAAGCCTTTCCAGAGTGTAAAGCAGGACTGGGGAAAAAGCCTTTCCAGAGTGTAAAGCAGGATTGGGGAAAAAGCCTTTCCTGAGTGTAAAGCAGGACTGGGGAAAAAGCCTTTCCAGAGTGTAAAGCAGGACTGGGGGAAAAGCCTTTCCAGAGTGTAAAGCGGGACTGGGGGAAAAGCCTTTCCAGAGTGTAAAGCGGGACTGGGGAAAAAGCCTTTCCAGAGTGTAAAGCATGACTGGGGAAAAAGCCTTTCCAGAGTGTAAAGCAGGACTGGGGAAAAAGCCTTTCCTGAGTGTAAAGCAGGACTGGGGAAAAAGCCTTTCCAGAGTGTAAAGCAGGACTGGGGGAAAGCCTTTCCAGAGTGTAAAGCAGGACTGGGGAAAATGCCTTTCCAGAGTGTAAAGCGGGACTGGGGAAAAAGCCTTTCCAGAGTGTAAAGCAGGACTGGGGGAAAAGCCTTTCCAGAGTGTAAAGCAGGACTGAGGAAAAAGCCTTTCCAGAGTGTAAAGCAGGACTGGGGAAAAAGCCTTTCCAGAGTGTAAAGCGGGACTGGGGGAAAAGCCTTTCCAGAGTGTAAAGCAGGACTGGGGAAAAAGCCTGCAGACCCAGCAGCTCTCCAGGAGGAGGGTTGAACACTCCTGTTCTACTTTAAGACACCAATGTCTGTAGTTATTTCTGGACATAAGTACAACATCAACAAATGTGTTAAATATTAGCCTGACCATGATATTTTTAATCAGAGATATTGGTTTATTAATGGCTTCAGTATTTCTCCTGGGAAATTGGTGGTATTTTCCAAAACAAAACTAATGCTGCATGATCTGTCCCATAAATTACTTTTATGATGATGTGCCAAATTAAAATAATGAGATCAAGCCCAGGGGACAACACAAAAATGTATGTCTGCTAAAGTACAAATAGATAGACCTGTATCTAGAAGTGTTTGCACCAGTTGCAGAGTTTACACTTGTTTGTTTTTTTCAGTTGGGTATAAAACACATAAAATCATAAAACTCTTAATTTTACAGTAAACATCATTTCATCTTTATTGTATAATTTTGTTCTGATCTGAATGTACAACTTTTTTTATTCTCTGGTTAATTTCCCTCATTTACTTGCCAAATAAGACTTCAGAGCTGTTTCAATAACAAGTCCAATAATTTTCAAGCAAAATAAGTCCATTGCAATTCAGCCAACAGATCAGCTGTGATTAGTGAAATATAATGCTATTGGACTAACACCGATAAGTGTTACAGAGTGGACACACTCCCAAGTGACCTCCCCCTGGGTGATACATTTGGATGATCAGGCTTGAAATCAATGGAACATTGTTCACTCTCCACACACTCAATAACAGATGATGCCTAAATGCCTAACAAGTTCTGTATTTACATTGCTCTTGAAATTGTATGTGGCATCAAATGTTAAATGTTAGTGTTTGGATTGATTTCTAATCAATTTCCAGTAAATAGTGATTTACGTGAATTATCTCAAAAGGACGATTTAGTCTTGTGAAAACGGCAATGAGAAAGCTTGGCGTCTGGGTTGGAGAGGACTTGTAGTTCTGGGAATAGCCGACGTATGCTTGAGAAGACAGTATTTTGACAGACCCTAGAGCCAAATGCCAACGCTGGACAGTGCCCTTGTTGTGCCATAGACATAGCTGATTAGAACTAATGCTGTTGACACTGAAGTATTTAGGCAGATTATGGACATCGATGCTAAACAACACTAAAACAATAAAAGCCCAGTCATGGAATAAGAAAAACAAATATTTAAGTTATTTGTTGACCAGCTTGGATGCTGTTCAATTTACTGTCATAGAGTGTCGTATATCTGGGACCTCTTTCTGTAACTCTTTGTGGAGGGAGGTGTAAAGCTAAAATCTTGCTATATCCACTCGTGGTCTTAGAAATGAATTATATACTGTATACCTATTGAAGAATATAACTTATAGATGCCTCATTTGCTTAGTTCAATGGTCGAAGCCCATGAGAGCGCAAAATATAAGCTTGTTTTACTCCAATGGTTGTAAACGATGTAAATGTAAACAATCACTGCATAGCATCCAAACACGGTTAAAACTATAATTTTGATATCATGGATGGTCAGTCCTTGCATCCATAGATAGCTCTGTCTTAATTTGAGAGTGGTTACATTTCACCAGGCCCGTCCCTCAGCTTTTTACGTTAACAGAGGCAGGATGGCCGTTTTGTTATTGTTTAAGGATTCTAGCATTAAGGTTCCTCCAGTCAAACTGATAAGGTGTCCTTTAGATAGGGGTCTAAAGAACATGTAAAAGAAAATGTCAATGACATTCATACCAATCAAAATCTTTCACTCATCGAGCTTTAAAAAAAAAGAAAAGTTGATTGAAATTTTGACAACTTCCTTTCAATGTACTTCGATACTTAGGCCTCGATTCAGTCTGTATCACTGAAGTTCAATGTTACAGCATGATTGAAATTTAAGGGCAATGTTTTTTTTAGCTGAGACTGCATTCACGGTAAACACATATCTCGGCTCAATCAGAAAACACCTTTACATTTCTATTACACTTCAGCAATCAAGATTGAATAGAGCCCATACTTTCATGATTTGAAACAGAGGCGTTACAAGCATTCCAGGTAGGGTTAGAGTGCACAGTTTGATGGGTAGAAATACTGTCATAAATGGAGCCTAGGGAAATGCAGTCCAGAACATGATGCCACACGTTTTTGGAACAGGTGAGGCAGACAAACTTAAAGGAAAACTCCACCCAAAAACTATCTTTTGGAGTTTTCCTTTAACTGATTTTCTAATCTTGAGGAAGAAAGAAAGAAATGTCTCTTTTTCTCAAATGGATTGCTTTCGTTCAAATGTTTGGTGATAACTTTGTGTTGTTGATACGCAAGTAGGCAAGGTCACAATTAAGGCAAGAGTTTACTGTCTTAGCATTGCATTTCAAACTGAGATACTTGATACTGTATGTGTTTTTATGAACACCCGAACCAGACACAAAGACTTGACATACAGACAGGATATATAGAGGGCGTCCACTTGAAGGCCATTTTAAACCCAATTACTGACGTCACAAACTGTCGGAACGAGTTCCACCTTACCTTCTCATTCTATAAGATCATTCAAAATCAGTTGTGTGCCCTATCTGGTGTGCTGTTTTAACTCTTCCCCTGTACAATAGGTGAGGCCTTTGGTGAGCCATAACACCACACCATTACAGTATGCTCCGCAGGGTTCTTAAAGTCCTGGATGTTTGCAACTGCCTGGACGTTCTGTCAATGGATTAAAAGCTGTTACATTGACTGTGTGACTCATTAAAGACCTACTACAGCTTTGCAGGCCTGTAATTCTAATGTGTGTTTGGTCTGATGAGCTCTGTATGGCTGGGCTCTGTATGGCTGGGCTCTGTGTGGCTGGGCTCTGTATGGCTGGGCTCTGTATGGCTGGGCTCTGTATGGCTGGGCTCTGTATGGCTGGGCTCTGTATGGCTGGGCTCTGTATGGCTGGGCTCTGTATGGCTGGGCTCTGTATGGCTGGGCTCTGTATGGCTGGCTGCTTTGACTGTATTTAAAACTGTTCGAGGCCACAGGCGGAGTGGCGAAACAAAACAAAACCGTGACTCCCCTTGACACAATGAAATTATGATTAAATGCAGACAGCTGCCATGGAGAGTCTGGCAAGAGTTTTAGAGAACAATAACATTCATTGAATCAAAACAACAGCAAATGTTACTTCAGCATCCCTGGTATACACTGAACCAGTGTCATATGAACAAGACATTCCTTCCATCAATTTGAGATGGGTCTTCCAATCAACTCTATGCACATTTCCCTTCCATCTATTTACTTGCATTAAATAACTGTGTTCATTTTATCAAGGACATCGGTACATTGCTATTATCACTCAGTTATTTAATTTTTAAAAGATATTGAGAATGGACTACAATTACACTGACATACTGTACCAATGATCCTTATTATTAACAATGCTAATTCTGTACATGTTTTCTTTAAAGTCTGTGTTATGGTGGAAACAGAGGGAACATTCCTAAGGAGTCAAGTTTATGACACAGGAACAGTCTTATCAATTCAGACAATGTACTGAAGATGAACACTAATTGGCATACACACACACACACAAACCAGGATAATTTGGGTGTGGGCATTAAGCAAGGGTCCTTCCAAGATATACCTTTTGTTGAAGCTGTTGTGTCACGCCAGACAAAGAAAAGTAACAGTCAGCTATTCTGACTCAAAGAAGAACAATAACTCAATTATTTTCTCTCATGATGAGAGGTCTTTTAATTACAGAAACATATAAGAAAATCATGTCAGCATTATATAGCTCAATATGCATCAATTTTAGTAACTAAAAAGGAAAATCTTTCTTCCCTGGTGCTCAATAGATTATTAAATATATCAGACTTTATAATGGCTCACTGTAGAATTCCCAAGTCCCTACATTTCCATCAAACACAACTGTGAATTCTTCCCGGCAGAATATCTTTCTTCTATATCACCGTTTATAAATGACTGCTAAATATGTCTAATGTTGCTTTTTTTTAACCAGCGAATTTTGAACACTATCTGTATGACGGCACATTAAATCGAGAATGTAAAATAGAATAGAATATATACTAACATGTTCCATCCGTTTTGGTTAGAATGGAAATGTGTCACTGCCTTTTGCCAAACACCCCAAACAAAAACCCAACCAGATCACACATATCCACAACCTGCTAGCAAACAATCTGCTGTGTTTTGACAGACAGCTAACACTATGGCCAGATTAGAGGGTCTCCTACTGTAAGTGGAGGTCCACAGGGGAGCCAAGGGGACATGGGGCAGTCCCTGCTCCATAGGGGACAGCCGTCTGTCATCACCACCATCTGGACTGGAGACAAACTTTGGCACAACACCGCACCAGATTTTGTCTCCTCTTTCCCAGGGGTGGCTAATGTGCCAAGACAGTTTAGACAAGGAGCAGGATTGAACAGTCCTACAGCATCTTTGCAACTCCTTGTGGGTTACTTATCTACATTTTTACATTTACATTTTAGTCATTTAGCAGATACTCTTATACAGAGCGACTTACAGGAGAAATTAGGGTTAAGTGTCTTGCTCAAGGGCTCATCGACAGATTTTTCACCTTGTCGGCTCTAAGTCTACTTTTTGGTTACTGGCCCAACGCTCTTAACCGCTAGGCTATCTGCCGCTGGGTAAAAAATAAATAAAGATGACTGTTGCATTTTAATTTGAAGTTTGAGGTGTAATGTTTGATGTGTAAGGAGTGAAGCGTTTTACCACTGTGTGATGCAATTTTTGCTTAATTTATTGTGTTTCTGTTCAGAATATGAAAATTATTATTTTGCTTAGAAATTAGACTTAAATTAACTGTCCAGTGAAAATCTAAAAAATTCATTTTTGTTAACTCTTACCCAAATAATGTTGTTGACTCATCATATACTCGTATTTGTGGCCAAAGTATAAATTGGAGAGAAAAACCATTTAAAACCCCCTGCCTCAAACCTGTATCTCAAACAGACTATTTAAAAATGCTTGCTATTTCTTGATAGAGGATGATGTCATCCTCCTGAGGAGGACGAGCTAGCCAATCAGCAGTCTACTTGCGTTAATATTTTTAATGACCAGTATACGCCCACACCATTCCAACATCAGAAAACATGCTTTTTAACATACCTAATTACATTTTTTTGGGAAGGAAAACTATTTCACTCATATTCTTATTAATTATAGGTCATATTTAATAAAAATCTGGAAACACTGGACAATTACTTTAAGACAGTAATGTAGTGACAGGAACAACATTGTAGAGCTCTATGTAAATATCTGAAGCCATGAGGTAGGTGTTCAGCAAGGTAGGCTAAATAGCTTGCATATGTTAATACTGTACTATTAATTTAAAAAAAAAAAAATTAAAAGTGCAATTTATTTAAGTGTATCAGCCTACATACATACTACTGTGTACCTTTTTCTACTGATCCATAGAGGGAGTTGCTTTTGAAATCATGTGAAACTTCTTCAGTATTAGGCAACATGCTGTCGATGTCTCCAAAACAAAATGATATGTTATACTGTGTTATATCCAGAAGAATTGTCATTCATAGTTGTCCATCATTCCGTTCAAGTAATTAGACTAGACTAGCCTACTATTCCCTACTAATTTCCCATTTTTACCAAATTCCCCACAGCATATACGTGATAAAGTCGGTCTCACGCTTACCTTTCTTGTCCGCTGTCAGTGTCATGCTGCAGCCCAGGCTGAACAAGGCAGCAATAACTATTCCAGTTCCAGGTCGCATTGTTTCCAAAATGTGTTCTATTCAATGAAATTACAGGAGAAACTTGTCCATAGTCTTGGGCGAACAATACTAAGTTTGAGTGATGTATCTACCCCCGTTTAACGTCCTGGGGGAGGTAATTTTTGGGTGGGACTTAGTTGCGCTGGCACTCTCTCTTTTCCCGGCGAAGGGTCCTCTCTTTTTTCTCCAGAATAGCAGTCGGAGCAACTTTCAACTGTTTTGACGTCATTCGGAAGGAGGATCGTTCGACAGCAATGCAGGTAAGTAGAAAGTTATCTCAAGCATTGCCTTTCACCGTTATAGGCTTTGCCTCAAATATTTAAACCTTCAAATAACATGTTGTTTCGGTTGTTTATGTTCGTATTGCAAAGTAGACTAGGTATGCCTAGGCTACTTTATTGCAAGCTATTGTATAAGACACCCGTTTGTTTGTTGAAGATGTTTGTTATTGTTATTATGTTATTATGACATTTCAGCTCACTCACAATGGAATGCCAGTAAACAGCGTCTGATTCCTTAAAATGTGCATCGTCAGGTGGTCAGATGTGAAATGCAGACTCAGGCTATCACAACATGCCCTTCTATGGTGAGTGGCAGGATCTGTTGTTGAGCAGGTCAACTAACTCTGTATTTCATTGCAGCCTGGTCTCATAGACTAGATGTAACATAGTAAGTGTAAATCCGGGACACTTAAATTAGTATGATACTGTATGTTATGTTTGGTATGGTTACATAAGATAGATGGTAACTTAAGGGAGGGGATATAATGTGGAGATCTAGCATCCCAAAGGTTGCGAGTTCGAATTTCATCACGGACAACTTTAGCATTTTAGCAACTTTTCAACTACTTACTACGTTTTATCTACTTTGCAACTACTTAACATGTTAGCTAACCCTTCCCCTAACCATAGCTTTTTTAGCTAACCCTTACCCAAACCCTAACCTTAACCCTTTAATTTAACTCCTAAACTTAGCCCTAACGCTAACCCCTAGCCTAGCTAACATTAGCAAGCTACATAGCTAATGTTAGCCACCTAGGCAGAATTGTTAACATATTGTACTTTTTGCAAATGTTTAATATATTGTACATTTGGCAAATTCGTAACATATAATACGAATTGTAATTCGTGTGATGGACAAATTAAATACATACCATATGAAACGCAGCATATAATACTAAATGGAGTGTCTCTGATTTACGTGCAGAATCATTCAAAATGCTCTGAGACCAGGTTGTTCATTTGGATATGGTAAAATAATAAGATCCTGACAAGGCAAACCTGGTGAAGACTTCTAGATTTGACAAGCCCTCATGAATCACAAATGCTGAGGGTAACTTCAAATAAACCACAAGAGCCACCCTCCTCCTGCTCCAGGCAGGTAGGATTAGTTTAAATTCTCCTCTCAGCTACTGTAGTCTACCTTCACACATCTGTACTCTCCCTGTCAACTGTAGGATCTGTTGTTGCTGAGAATTGTCCTGCACGTCAGGAAACGAGGTTTAAAAAGGCTTCTACAGTTTGTAATTTCCACTTTAAAATGTCAGACATGATTTGCCCTAACAAAAAATGTATCAACCCCTACAAACAATGTCCATTAATTATAATTCACATAATTGACATTTCCTGTTGCTGCAGGATTATTTTCCTGCTGTAGCAAACTGGTTCAAATTAAGATCATACATCTCTAAGTATTATTCTAAACTAATAATAATAATAACAACACATTTAATTTGTAAAGAAATTCGCTCACACCCAAGGTTCTGAAGAAAATCCAAAATCCAATTCTAATAATAAGAACAATCCAAAACACAGAACATTGTAGACAGACAACAATCAAAGCTATATACAGGTGTCGTCAGATCCGGTGGACAGGAGAACAAAATGAACATAGGACCTTGAAAGCGTTTCTGAACAGCTCTGTCTTTAGCTTGTGCCTTAAACGAGGCCAGAGACTCTGCAACCCTGACAGTGACTGTAAGTGCGTTCCACAGCCGAGGAGCCGCAGAACTCAAAGCCCTGTCACCCATAGTTTTTAGCTTGCTGTGAGTCTGCTGAAGGGAGACTGACCTGGAGGAGTGATGGGTGCGTGTGGGGCAGGAGGGTAGGATGAGGTCAGACAGGTACTTGGGACCAGAGTTGTGCATAGCTTGGTAGGTGTGAACCAGGATTTTAAATGGCAGAGCAATATAATGGCAGTTTTGATATAAACCCACACAGCACCAGTCTCCATGAAACAATTTCCTCAATCAAGGGATCACTTGATTTGGATGACACAACAAATCTGATGTATCAGACATACCATTGAATACTGTAGTCAGATTGCACATCAATGACAAATGTTATGAAAACAGTTGGGCATACTATTCTCTTGTTCTGGACAATTTGTTTGAGATTCAGGAAATGGCAGGCAGATGGTGCAACCACAGAGCAAGTATATACAAGGCCCTTAATGCAACAAAGTGATTAAAATGCTTGGTGCTTGCCTACGGAGCTGTGAGGGGAACGGCACCTCCGTACCTTCAGGCTCTGATCAGGCCCTACACCCAAACAAGGGCACTGCGTTCATCCACCTCTGGCCTGCTCGCCTCCCTACCTCTGAGGAAGCACAGTTCCCGCTCAGCCCAGTCAAAACTGTTCGCCGCTCTGGCACCCCAATGGTGGAACAATCTCCCTCACGATGCCAGGACAGCGGAGTCAATCACCACCTTCCGGAGACACCTGAAACCCCACCTCTTTAAGGAATACCTGGGATAGGATAAAGTAATCCTTCTAACCCCCCCCCCCCCTTTAAAGGATTTAGATGCACTATTGTAAAGTGTTTGTTCTACTGGATATTATAGGTGAATGCACCAATTTGTAAGTCGCTCTGGATAAGAGCGTCTGCTAAATGACTTAAATGTAAATGTTAAATGTAAAATCATTAAATAAATTAAAAAATAACATTGTGGCAACATACAGTCCCTTCTAGGGGATTATATAAGTTTATTGTCGATCATGCATTTGATTATGGTTATACAGGTCTGAACATATTGTAGTTTAGTGTTGTCACAAAAACAAGTGGGACATGATTCTCAGCCAAAGCAAATTACCTAATCTCTTCCCAGTAGGTATTAGCGCTACAATGGTAAAGGGCCCTTGTTGAATCGAGTTCCTGACAGCGCTGTTAGAAAGATTTATGAGTATAGCAGTGATTCACATTTCCATTTCCTTGAAACTTGTGTAAAGACAAGATTTTAGATTTGATGGTGTTTTATGTTTTTTGAAATCATATCAAATCATATTTTATTTGTCACATTCGCTGAATACAACAGGTTTAGACTTTAATGTGAAATGATTGCTTATGAGCCCTTCCCAATGATAAAACAATTATTACAAATATATAAATAACGCAATAGTAATAAAATACACAATAATGAAGCTATGTACACAGAGTACCAGTACCATATCTCTGTCCAGGGGTACCAGGTATTTGAGGTAAATATAGTATGTATTCTGAACAAAAATAGAAATGCAACAATTTTAAAGTTACAGTTCATATATGGAAATCAGTCCATTTAAATAAATAAATTAGGCCCTAATCTATGGATTTCACATGACTGGGAATACAGATATGCATCTGTTGGTAACAGATACCTTAAAAAAAGGTAAGGGTGTGGATCAGAAAACCATTCGATATCTTGTGTGGCCACGATTTGCCTCATGCAGCGTGACACATCTCCTTTGCAAGAGTTGATCAGGCTGTTGATTGTGGCCTGTGGAATGTTATCCCACTCCTCTTCAATGGCCGTGTGAAGTTGCTGCATATTGGCGGGAACTGGAACACACTGCCTTACACGTCAATCCAGAGCATCCTAAACATGCTCAATGGGTGACATGTCTGGTGAGTATGCAGGCCATGGAAGAACTAGGACATTTTCAGCTTCCAGGAAATGTGTACAGAAGATCCTTGCGACATGGGGCCGTGCATTATCATGCTGAAAGATGAGGTGATGACGGCGGATGAATGGCATGACAATGGGCATCAGGATCTCGTCACGGTATCTCTGTGCATTCAAATTGCTGTCGCTAAAATACAATTGTTTTCATTGTCTGTAACTTATGCCTGTCCATACCATAACCCCACTGCCCCTGTGGGGCACATTTTAGAGTAGCCCTTTACAGTCCCCAGCACAAGGCGCACCTGTGTAATAATCATGCTGTTTAATCAGCTTCTTGACAAGCCACACCTGTCAGGTGGATGGATTATCTTGTCAAAGGAGAAATCACTAACAGGGATGTAAACAAATTTGTGCCCAACATTTGAGATAACATTTCTGGGATCTTCTATTTCAGCTCATGAAACATGGCCAACACTTTACATTTTGTGTTTATATTTTTGTTCATTGTACATAAAGGCAGGGTAACTTGATTTTCATCAGGATAGATAATAATAATAATAGTAAAATAAAGAACTGAGTAGCATCAGCCAATGATAACTATGAAAGTATGTGTGTGTGTTTGCGTATGTTTGTTTGCTGGATGGTAGCAGAAGTCTTTGGCAATTTTTTAGGCCTTCCTCTGACACTGCCTGATATAGAGGTCCTGGATGGCAGGGAGCTCGGTCCCAGTGACGTACTGGGCTGTCCGCACCACCCTCTGTAGTGTTTTGTGGTCGAGGGTGGTGCATTTGCCATACCAAGCAGTGATGCAGTCAGTCAAGATGCTCTTGATGGTGCAGCTGTAGAACTTTTTGAGGATCCGAGGGCCCATGCCAAATCTTTTCAGCCTCCCGAGGGAGAAGAGGCGCTGCCGTGCCCTTTTCACGAATGTGTGTGGACCATGTTAACTCAGTGATAAGGAACTTGAAGCTCATATTTCTCTTCCACAATTTCTCTTCATCCACATAGTGGGGAGAAATATAATTTGATGTAAAAGCCACTCTGTTATTACAAACTATTCATAAATCAGACTTTACATAAAATATAGTTTGAGGTCTACTGTGTTGTAAACATGATGCACTCACTGGACCTTCAAAGCACAATGCATTATTAAACTATGTTTGTTCGAGTTTAAAAAGGCTTTCAACATACCACAAATTACTTTGCCAACTATGCATTTCTGAGTACACAAAGCATTATGGCAAATGGGTTACCTTTCTTATTTTCGTACATTAGGTGACAGTGAATGAAATGAATTTGGAAGTGCCTTCTTAACCACTGAGCGGAAGCAAAAACTCAAGACCTGCAGACGGAAAATCTGGGCTGAAATATCCACTTTATTGACAATTTAAAACAAAATATGTCCAAGAAATGTGCAGATAACTCATTTAAATATCTCTGTCTTACATTGTATTTACTTGTCTTATAGTTGCTGGGAAATGGCTGTAGTAAAGGACACATAATCCCACATTGCTAAGAAACAAAAACTGTCCAACCAAGGTCATCTGAATCATAATGCTAACATGTTTACCATGTGTTCTAACCAGTGAGAGTATCCAGTGGGATGCCTAAGAGCAAAATTAATGAACTACTCTGTCGGAATGTTTTCATGCAATTGTTTTGTTCAAATCACAACCTGCAGTGTATGATAAGGTAAGAGAAGTCCAGTGGAAAATAAAGTCCCCAGTTGACCAGCTGGGATGACCTGTTTGTTCAAAATGTGTTGCAGTATGTGACCTGCTGTAATATGATACACCATACAACACATCTCAGAAGTTGTTCTTATGGACATTGCGAAACAACATTTGTCCTTAAATACACCTTTTCCTTTAGAAACTCACAAAGCAGTGCCCAAACATGCCTCTGTACTTAACACTTTACAACAGAGAATGACAGTCTGAATTCAAAGACTGACCTGGAATTTGAATTAAATGGAATTTACAGGGAGAGGGAATTTAATTAGAATTGAATTTGTGGAATTAACCCCAACCGGACTGAGTACATAAACTGGTTCTGAGGCACATCAGATTGATCCACACCTATAGGGCTGAGTACATAAACTGGTTCTGAGGCACATCAGATTGATCCACACCTATAGGGCTGAGTACATAAACTGGTTCTGAGGCACATCAGATTGATCCACACCTATAGGGCTGAGTACATAAACTGGTTCTGAGGCACATCAGATTGATCCACACCTATAGGACTGAGTACATAAACTGGTTCTGAGACACATCAGATTGATCCACACCTATAGGACTGAGTACATAAACTGGTTCTGAGGCACATCAGATTGATCCACACCTATAGGACTGAGTACATAACCTGGTTCTGAGGCACATCAGATTGATCCACACCTATAGGACTGAGTACATAAACTGGTTCTGAGGCACATCAGATTGATCCACACCTATAGGACTGAGTACATAAACTGGTTCTGAGGCACATCAGATTGATCCACACCTATAGGACTGAGTACATAAACTGGTTCTGAGGCACATCAGATTGATCCACACCTATAGGGCTGAGTACATAAACTGGTTCTGAGACACATCAGATTGATCCACACCTATAGGACTGAGTACATAAACTGGTTCTGAGGCACATCAGATTGATCCACACCTATAGGACTGAGTACATAAACTGGTTCTGAGGCACATCAGATTGATCCACACCTATAGGACTGAGTACATAAACTGGTTCTGAGGCACATCAGATTGATCCACACCTATAGGGCTGAGTACATAAACTGGTTCTGAGGCACATCAGATTGATCCACACCTATAGGACTGAGTACATAAACTGGTTCTGAGGCACATCAGATTGATCCACACCTATAGGACTGAGTACATAAACTGGTTCTGAGGCACATCAGATTGATCCACACCTATAGGACTGAGTACATAAACTGGTTCTGAGGCACATCAGATTGATCCACACCTATAGGGCTGAGTACATAAACTGGTTCTGAGACACATCAGATTGATCCACACCTATAGGACTGAGTACATAAACTGGTTCTGAGGCACATCAGATTGATCCACACCTATAGGACTGAGTACATAAACTGGTTCTGAGGCACATCAGATTGATCCACACCTATAGGGCTGAGTACATAAACTGGTTCTGAGGCACATCAGATTGATCCACACCTATAGGGCTGAGTACATAAACTGGTTCTGAGACACATCAGATTGATCCACACCTATAGGACTGAGTACATAAACTGGTTCTGAGGCACATCAGATTGATCCACACCTATAGGACTGAGTACATAAACTGGTTCTGAGACACATCAGATTGATCCACACCTATAGGACTGAGTACATAAACTGGTTCTGAGGCACATCAGATTGATCCACACCTATAGGACTGAGTACATAAACTGGTTCTGAGGCACATCAGATTGATCCACACCTATAGGACTGAGTACATAAACTGGTTCTGAGGCACATCAGATTGATCCACACCTATAGGACTGAGTACATAAACTGGTTCTGAGACACATCAGATTGATCCACACCTATAGGACTGAGTACATAAACTGGTTCTGAGGCACATCAGATTGATCCACACCTATAGGACTGAGTACATAAACTGGTTCTGAGGCACATCAGATTGATCCACACCTATAGGGCTGAGTACATAAACTGGTTCTGAGACACATCAGATTGATCCACACCTATAGGACTGAGTACATAAACTGGTTCTGAGGCACATCAGATTGATCCACACCTATAGGACTGAGTACATAAACTGGTTCTGAGGCACATCAGATTGATCCACACCTATAGGGCTGAGTACATAAACTGGTTCTGAGGCACATCAGATTGATCCACACCTATAGGACTGAGTACATAAACTGGTTCTGAGGCACATCAGATTGATCCACACCTATAGGACTGAGTACATAAACTGGTTCTGAGGCACATCAGATTGATCCACACCTATAGGGCTGAGTACATAAACTGGTTCTGAGGCACATCAGATTGATCCACACCTATAGGGCTGAGTACATAAACTGGTTCTGAGGCACATCAGATTGATCCACACCTATAGGACTGAGTACATAAACTGGTTCTGAGGCACATCAGATTGATCCACACCTATAGGACTGAGTACATAAACTGGTTCTGAGGCACATCAGATTGATCCACACCTATAGGACTGAGTACATAAACTGGTTCTGAGGCACATCAGATTGATCCACACCTATAGGGCTGAGTACATAAACTGGTTCTGAGGCACATCAGATTGATCCACACCTATAGGACTGAGTACATAAACTGGTTCTGAGGCACATCAGATTGATCCACACCTATAGGACTGAGTACATAAACTGGTTCTGAGGCACATCAGATTGATCCACACCTATAGGGCTGAGTACATAAACTGGTTCTGAGGCACATCAGATTGATCCACACCTATAGGACTGAGTACATAAACTGGTTCTGAGGCACATCAGATTGATCCACACCTATAGGACTGAGTACATAAACTGGTTCTGAGGCACATCAGATTGATCCACACCTATAGGGCTGAGTACATAAACTGGTTCTGAGGCACATCAGATTGATCCACACCTATAGGGCTGAGTACATAAACTGGTTCTGAGACACATCAGATTGATCCACACCTATAGGGCTGAGTACATAAACTGGTTCTGAGGCACATCAGATTGATCCACACCTATAGGGCTGAGTACATAAACTGGTTCTGAGGCACATCAGATTGATCCACACCTATAGGACTGAGTACATAAACTGGTTCTGAGGCACATCAGATTGATCCACACCTATAGGACTGAGTACATAAACTGGTTCTGAGGCACATCAGATTGATCCACACCTATAGGGCTGAGTACATAAACTGGTTCTGAGGCACATCAGATTGATCCACACCTATAGGGCTGAGTACATAAACTGGTTCTGAGACACATCAGATTGATCCACACCTATAGGGCTGAGTACATGCTCTTTATTTAAAAATAATAATAACAAGAGTAACATGTAAGGGTACTGACACGCTGGCGTTGGTGTGTGTGCATGCATGCAAGTTGAGACCCCTCAGTGAGATTTGATCATGCATGAAGCACAAGTGGGAAAAGTAAGTGGGAAAAGTGGAGGAGAATAAAGAATGAGGGCCAAGAGTTGGCACATGCTCTCACACTTAATACACTATTTTTAAAGCCCAATTCAATTAACCTGCTTTTACCTGCATCTCACAACTTGCACTTACTGCAAATGCACAATTTTTTGTTGTTGTTGGTAAAGCCGGCAGTCGTCTTTTCTCCAGTTTTGACAGAGCTAAGTGAACACCCAGAACTGGCAGGCCATGGCATACTCCACAGAGATAAAACAAAATATTATATATATTTTTATTTTATTTTATTTCACCTTTATTTAACCAGGTAGGCAAGTTGAGAACAAGTTCTCATTTACAATTGCGACCTGGCCAAGATAAAGCAAAGCAGTTCGACACATACAACAACAGAGTTACACATGGAGTAAAACAAACATACAGTCAATAATACAGTAGAAAAATAAGTCTATATACAATGTGAGCAAATGAGGTGAGATAAGGGAGGTAAAGGCAAAAAAGGCCATGGTGGCAAAGTAAATACAATATAGCAAGTAAAACACTGGAAAGGTAGATTTGTAGTGGAAGAAAGTGCAAAGTAGAAATAGAAATAATGGGGTGCAAATGAGCTAAATAAATAAATAAATACAGTAGGGGAAGAGGTAGTTGTTTGGGCTAAATTATAGATGGGCTATGTGCAGGTGCAGTGATCTGTGAGCTGCTCTGACAGCTGGTGCTTAAAGCTAGTGAGGGAGATAAGTGTTTCCAGTTTCATAGATTTTTGTAGTTCGTTCCAGTCTTTGGCAGCAGAGAACTGGAAGGAGAGACGGCCAAAGGAGGAATTGGCTTTGGGGGTGACCAGAGAGATATACCTGCTGGAGCGCGTGCTACAGGTGGGTGCTGCTATGGTGACCAGTGAGCGGAGATAAGGGGGGACTTTACCTACCTGTAGATGACCTGGAGCCAGTGGGTTTGGCGACGAGTATGAAGTGAGGGCCAGCCAACGAGAGCGTACAGGTCGCAGTGGTGGGTAGTATATGGGGCTTTGGTGACAAAACGGATGGCACTGTGATAGACTGCATCCAGTTTATTGAGTAGGGTATTGGAGGCTATTTTGTAAATGACATCGCCGAAGTCGAGGATCGGTAGGATGGTCCGTTTTAGGAGGGTATGTTTGGCAGCATGAGTGAAGGATGCTTTGTTGCGAAATAGGAAGACAATTCTAGATTTAACTTTGAATTGGAGATGTTTGATGTGAGTCTGGAAGAAGAGTTTACAGTCTAACCAGACACTTAGAATATGTGGACAACTACAAATACCTAAGTCAGAACCGTCCAGAGTAGTGATGCTGGATGGGCGGGCAGGTACAGGCAGCGATTGGTTGAAGAGCATGCATTTAGTTTTACTTTTATTTTAGAGCAGTTGGAGGCCACGGAACGAGAGTTGTATGGCATTGAAGCTCGTCTGGAGGGTTGTTAACACAGTGTCCAAAGAAGGGCCAGAAGTATACAGAATGGTGTCGTCTGCATAGAGGTGGATCAGAGACTCCCCAGCAGCAAGAGCGACATCATTGATGTATACAGAGAAAAGAGTTGGCCCAAGAATTGAACCCTGTGGCACCCCCATAGAGACTGCCAGAGGCCCGGACAACAGGCCATCTGATTTGACACATTGAACTCTATCAGAGAAGTAGTTGGTGAACCAGGCGAGGCAATCATTTGAGAAACCAAGGCTATTGGCTATATAGGCTATATATTAGTATTACATTGAATACTTGTAAACAATGTTCCCTATAAACTGCGCGCTGAGATTTTCTTGTAGGCAGAGCACATTGAAGTAGAATACTATTGCATTGACAGGCACAACTTAAGTCCCATATTCTACACAGACCAGTGCACCATAACCAATCAGAGCTGCAGTAGGCCTATATGCAAATAGACCATTGCCATATATGGATCTGTGCCAGTTATAAAACATGTACATTTCTAGACATCTTTGAAAAGCTGGTTACAGGTAAAGAGCTTTTTTTTTGTCTTAAAGGGGCAGTATTGTATTTTGAGACGGTCTTGAATACGCTAAGTAGCCAATAGGCAAAGCATAGCATAATTTGTCTTATTCTTTGTAATAATGGTATGGGAATAATAATACATTTTATTTTGTAAAGTGGTTTCTTGCATCAAACATTTTCAGTCACCTCCTTGTCTGAAGGACGAGTGGATAAACAGGTTAATGTCAAGCCCTACATGTTTTTTTTCTCTCAAAAGTCTCATGGAATGTAGGCCTACATTGAACACCACACATTGGCTGCTACTGTAGGCTGAATGTTAAAATGTTATGAGATTAGTTTTCCTCCATTGTTTTTTATTGTTGGCCACTCTGGTAGATCTGCATTATGATCAAATAGACAAAATAGCCTACTTGGCCACTTTTAAAACGGTAACTTAAAGCAGGTACAGCCTCGGTGTTCACAGTAAACGAGAGCCGGAAGTTGCACAGAATTTTCCCAATGTTCAAGTTTGCGCTCAGCAGACCTGACATTCGCTCAGTGGACAAAAAAAAGTAGAGGGAACATTGTTTGTAAATGGATGAAACTGACCTCAACACTTAATGTTGTGTAGTAATAATAATAAGCTGTGTGTTATAGTCATGTTGACAGAACTCCTAGGTATTGGCACAAGATCACCTGGTACCATAGAAATAAAATAGGATTTATAAACATGTAATAAACATCTGAAGAGCTTGGGCAGTCAGTCTCTGAGATCACCGTCATAGTCACAACCTTCCTCTTTTTTGCAAAGACAAAGGAACACAGCCATATACTGCAATGCTTAGAATAAACTGTGGCATACATAAGGATGGGAAAGGGCCAGGATACCCACTGTGACCAGTATGGTTTCGCAGCTGTGTTATAGACTTGGTCACTGATAGCTGAATGTACTTGGTCCGTCTTTAGATGGTCTTTAATGTATTTGTTGTGACCATCCTTTTTGAGCTATGAATATGCTACTTGATTCTTTAAAATGTTTTATGTAGCTGACGATTGTTATTGGCAAGCTCAATGGCCATGTAGGTCAACTGTTTTTCTTCAAGGTAACTAGGGTTGAATACTTGTAACTTGTAACTCCAAGGTACCAAGGTAACTTTCCTTAAGCGGTTGAAAGGCAATGAAGTGAACTGACAGTTGTATGTGTTTTTCTTCACTGCAAAAGTTTTTTTTTTTTACACTGCTTTTCACACTGAATGTATTTACTTTAACAACTAGCCTAAATATCTCTGCAGATTTAGCCTGCATTCCATGGTGGTTCCTTCAAGGCAGCATTCTAATGTCGATGTTTAGGTAATGATGCAGTTCTTTCTTCAAGTGGACAAGATATGGATCAAATGTAGCACATCCACAACTAACTAATCTATCCACCAAATCTATAGATCAATCTACTCTCTCTAATTTAATCTTTGGCCTATTAGGACCAATTAGTTTATACAAGAAAGTATTTATTTAGCTGAAGGGATAGGGTTCAACTTCCCTGGAACCCAAAAATATACAGTATTATTACTCTTAATATGAAAACTCTTGCAAGGTAACAGATACACTGATTGGTTTGGGATTTGAATGTCAATGCACTAAGCATGTACAAGAAGAATCCCTACAGACAATCACAACAGAATAACATTTCCATGCTCTATCCCAAGATATACACTGAGTGTACAAAACATTAAGGACACCTGCTCTTTCCAATGACATAGACTGACCAGGTAAATCCATGTGAAAGGTATGATCCCTTATTGATGTCACTTGTTAATTCCACTTCAATCAGTGTAGATGAGACAGGTTAAAGAAGGATTTTTAAGCATTGAGACATGGATTGTGTATGTGTGCCATTCAGAGGATGAATGGGAAAGAAAAAATATTGAAGTGCCCTTGAACGGGGTATGGTAGTAAGTGCCAGGCTCACCGGTTTGTGTCAAGAACTGCAACGCTGCTGGGTTTTTCACACTCAACAGTTTCCCCATGTTACATTTACGTCATTTAGCAGACGGTGTATCAAGAATGGTCCACCACCCAGAGGACATCCATCCAACTTGACACAACTGTGGGAAGCAGTGGAGTCAACATGGGCCAGCATCCCTGTGGAATGCTTTTGAGGCCTTGTATAGTCCATGCCCCGACTAATTTAGGCTGTTCTGAGGGAAAAAGCGGCAGGGTGCAACTCAATATTAGGAAGGTGTCCTTAATGTTTTGTACACTATTGTTGGATCTAAATATTGTTCATTGTTTTTTAATCTAATTCAACTCTTAAGACATGTAAGACATTTTAGGAAGTAGATGCTCACCTAAATCTCCTTGTATTTATTGTGTTCTTTTGGCAATTCTTATGTTGCTGAATGTAGCCTACTTTTAGAACCATGACTGACTAATAATTGTGTGCTGCCATCTTGTGGCAAATGCTGCACCTTGCTTGCACAGATTTTTCATTCCATGGCGACAGTTATAGAATACGATCTACATACCGAAAACAACTTAATGTGATCAATGACTAACACAAAGACATATCAACATAAACAATAAATGAATATGAGAACGGACTCGTAGCAATAACACGTTTCTCTATCTGAAATCACTGCATGTCTCGCATCCTGTCGAAGGAAAGCGGTGTGAACTTGTACCCAGATCCTTTGTAGAACTTGTTTTGGAATTCAACCCTGTAAAAGACAAATGAGACAGAAAAACATAACCTTTGGAAATATCATTCAAGTGTAATTCACTTGTTAAATTCTTTACATCAGTGCTGCTTCAGTTGTGTCAATAAGCTCAAGGTCTGTACGTGGATGGAGTGCTGCAGAATCCAAAGGTCTATATCAGGTGTGTATGTATGAGTGTGCGCATTTGCGCTTGCGGATGCATGTGTGTTTGTGTCGCTTGTCCCTACCAGTGCAGCCGTAGGGCGTGGAGGAATGCAGAGAGACCCTCCATGACCAGGAGAATGGTGACTGTGAGGACAGCGAAGGCAGCAAAGGTCACTGCCAGCAGAACAGAACCCATCCCCGAGGTGACCCTCAGAGCCACCTGCAGAACCATCTTCCACAGCACCTCTGACAGCTCTACACAGACAACATACACAGGAACATAGAATACAGTTAAATCAATTTGAACATAACAGGTGACTGCAGGTAGCCTAGCAGTTCGGAGCGTTGGGCCAGTAACCGAAAGGTCACTGATTTGAATCCCTGAACCGATTAGTTGAATAACCTGTTAATGGCCCTTGAGCAGGTCACATAAGAGCATCTGCTGAATGACTTAAATGTAACTACTTGTTATTTTTTTTAATCCTGGAATGATTGCTATTGAAGTTTACTCTATACACCATCTTATGTCATCCTTTTCACTATGGGGATCAGAAAGTCGAAGGAGGCAAGGTCATAACCATAACAGCCACATGGATATAGCTTTTATTGTGTTGTGCAGAATAATACACTACCAGCATGAGCTAGACTGAGAGCCCACAGGCGGAGGTAGGAGGCTGTGTTGGAGATGCAGCCAAGGCAGTACTCAATGGTGTGGATGCCCTGGTACACGAAAATGTCAGCCATACTGACCTGCAATGAGAAAAAGGCTTTTTTCACACCAAAGAAAAGAAGTAAAAGACAAAACAGTAGAGATAAAAACCTGGTAAAAACAGTGTTCAGGTGAGGTAGGAAGCCCAAAAGTGCTGATATGAAAACCACACCACAAATATGAGTACAAAAAAAAAAGGTTTCTTGAAATTAGTTAAACAGCATATTAATTATAATTGTACATAATATAGTCAGTATACAAGAAACACCGTGTGTGTGTGTGCGAGAGAGAAAGAGAGAGAGAGAGAGAGAGAGAGAGAGAGAAAGAGTTAGGCTACATAGAGGGGATTATTTGGTAGTTTGGTTCATCAGGCTGACCCCTAGTCTTCGCTTGAAGTTATTGAGGGATGATGAGCTTTTGGCAATGTGAAGATAAGAATTCCAGAGTGTGGTACCTCTGTGTCTGAGAGAATTGACTCTGAGGTGCGGCAGTAGGGAAGGTGAAGGTTATCGCAGTGTCTCGTGTTATATAGATCATTTCAGAATGAACCTGGAAGAATCCATTGATAGGTAAACTGTCTGGGAGGTATGAGTATTTCTAGATGAAAGTTAATAACTGGTGTACATTAATGTTGTAAATAGACAAGATATCGAGTTTACTAAACAAAGGTGCAGATGGAGCCAGGTAGTTAGAGGAGGTGGCTAGTTTAGCAAATGTATTTTGTAGGATGAGTAATGTATGTGGGTATGAGGCATATGTACTGGCCCAGACAATATTACAGGAAATGAGATATGGGTAAATGAAGCTGTAGTATAGAGTTAGGAAGTAAGCCTGATGAACCAAACCACTAATCTTTCTGATGATACCTACAGATTTCATCATTTGACTGCAGACAAATTGAATATGATCTTTCCAGGATAACTTTTCATCAATTAGAACTCTGAGGAATCTAGTGGATGTGACTTGTTCCATTTCATTCCCACCAATTTAGATTCTGGCTCTTTTTTTTAAAATTCTTTTTTGTTTTACAATATTTCTTATTATTGCTATTTAATACAATAAAGTTGGATTTTTTTATATTTAATTGCGTTTGCATAAACACATAACTATGATAAATTACAGAACATATTTTCTGACCATGTATATTTATTTATAAACACTGTTGTTTTAGAAGTGGCTTACCTTCTCTTTCCTGTTATCTGAAGCCTCTTGGCTGGAGATCCCAAAAACCTGCATGGGAAGCTTGTTTGTTGAGGGCTTCTGTTGGAATCATTTTTATATTAAGTTTCATTAAAATATGTATTTTAATGGCAGTTAAATAGGCAAGAAGTCTACTTACAGAGTACACATTGACATAAAAAAACAGCCTTGTCAATCCAATACTTTTGATCACAAACGTCTACTTATAAAATGCATTACTCTAATCTAGTTGACTTACCAGCTTTGATTGCTTGTGTTTTCTATACAAGAGCAGGGGCTTGGCAAACAGTAGCCAAGGCACCATAAGCACAGCAACAACCACCAGAAATATTTGCACAGTTTTCTGTATAATAAAATGTAAACAAAAAAAATTGAAAATTACAGTTTTTGGTTAGAACTTAATGCATAGCGAGGTTTATGTTGCGTCTGGGCATCTATCATTTTTTGTGTCCAAATGCATACGTTAAGTTGAAATAATTTCTGTGGTTTCCTTGGATGAAAACATGATTACATTATGTCACTTAGCAGAGTATTCTATCCAAAGGTCTTAAAGTACAGTGAGTGCATACATTTGAGTATGTATGTGTGTTCCAATCTGGGAAATGAACCGGCAAATTATATTTTAAGAACCCATGATATTTTAGGTTGAAGAAACCCATTGTACCTGTGTTCTGTAAAGCACAGTACCCTCAGAGCTGTAGTCAAAGAGTATCATGTTGATGAAGAGGAGCAGGATGCTAGGAGCAGATTCAGACTTCATCACTACACACCACTTGTAGAGGATGAGGAAGATCAGGTATCCAAACAGAGACAGCATGAAAATCACCTCTGGAATGAACTGCAACGCAACATCCTTTAAGTTTCTGAAGAATCTGCAATGAAACGATACATTTGGAGGCAATCAGTTGGCACTACATTTTAAGTGACAGTGTATTGGTTTATCATAAACAGTGCTGTACACAGTGTTTTTGTAAGTACTGTAGTTCTCCTGGCAAAAATACATGTACTTTTCTTTATTACCCTGTTACTCTTACATGTAATTATCACAGTGATATTCCTGACTCTGTGTTAGTATTAAGGGCTTGCCAGACAGGAAGTGGCGACAGAGTTTCCTATTCACTTTCAAAGGAGCTAGGCGGGGGCTGGAATTATATCCAAGAGGAGTAGTTGGCGGCGCTCTGGAAAGCCACCTGGCGGAGGCGGAGAAAATAGGAATCTGCTCTATTTTGGCGAACTTGGCTAGTTTCGCTTCCTGTCTGGAAAGCACTTTACTTACATGTAGTTCACCAGACTCAGAGTGACACCAAAGAGCATGTGGGCCACTCCCATGATAACAGACATCTTCATCTTGTAAGAGTTCAGGAACGACAGCTTATTCGATGCAATATTCCAAATCTGCATCAGACATCAGTTTGAAATATAAAAAGTTGGATCAGGTTACAATGTATTTAAGATCATCTTTAATTAAAAAAGTTAATTAACTGCAACCCAACTGGTTAGTAACTTAATACTCAAGCATTTATAAAACACAATAAGATAAAATACAAGAAAGAAAGAAACAAAACCCAGAATAAAATACACTGAAGGAAAGCCTACCTTACTGAGTAGCAGAGAAAAGCACTTTTCATGACATGATATGAACAGTAACATAATGACAATGAAAACAGTTCTGTTCACTTTTTTTCACAACTGCAAATAGAGATGAATATATTTGACCCTTTGTTCTCAAATCTATGAGGGGTTAGATGGTTAGAAGAGTTTGCACACACTAACCGGGTCAACACCAAATGGGTAGGGATTGCCAGAGTAGACTCCAGACACCAGGGGGTCCAGATGAAGATGGCCAGAGTCATGCAATGTGTCATTACTGGGAAGAAAGAACAAAACAAACCATTTACATTCTTATTCCAACTCATTTGTTACAATACTATTACCGCTTTAATAAAGGAGGAAACTCACGTCCACGGTCCGTGTGGATGGAACATGGGTCGAACGCTCCACGAGGATCCAAAGACGTTGAAGGACTTGGAGAAGCAGTCGTTGTAGATGAGGCCAGTGTATATGGAGAAGAGGCCCATCAGGAATATGATGTAGCGTCCATCCACCAGCATGTCAATCAGCTGCAGGGATGAGTAACTAACGTTACAGTCAAAACAATGCACCGCATTGTCTTTCAATGTTAGTGTAGTTGTAACACCCTAATTTTTTGCCACTAACATTTTGTACAACATCACTTTTACAGCTTCAAAAGTTGACTTTTCACTAGTGGCACTTAAACAATACAATTGACTTGACATATACTATTCATCCTCAGGGCTCAGACCATCCTCTGACAGAGTGCTTTTCATACCTCATTCTTTAACTTCCTGAAATGTTCTTGGTGTAGGATCAGCCATAGAGCGAGCAGAGTCATGACGAGGCCATGACCGCAGTCTCCAAACATGACCGCAAACAGGAAGGGGAAGGTCACCATGGTGTATGGAGCTGAAAAGATATCACATTCAAACATGATTTCAATAGTTGTGATCTCTGCCAAAACGACTTTGGAGGGACTTCTCTTTTTCTTTACAATATTACCAACAGCTAAAAAAGGAAACAAACATAGGCTAATCAGATCTGGGTCAGTCACATTAGGTCATTAAGGGATCTTGAGTGGCGCAGCGGTCTAAGGCACTGCATTACAGTGCTAGAGGCATCACTACAGACTGGGTTCAATCCCGGGCTGTATCACAACTGGCTGTGATCGGGAGTCCCATAGGGCGGCGCACAATTGGCCCGGGTTAGTGGAGGGTTTGGCCTGGGTAGGCTGTCATTGTAAATAAGAATTTGTTCTTAACTGACTTGCCTAATTAAATAATAAAAAGTGAAATACTTCCAAATACACATGTAGGATCTTAATTTGAACAAGTTTGCTACAGCAGGAAAATAATCCTGCAGCAACAGGAAAGGTGGATTGTAATGAGTGAAAATGTTTGTAGAGGTAGATACATTTTTCATGAAGGAAAATCAAGTCTGAAATTTCTATGTGGAAATTACAAACTTCAGAAGCCTTTTTAAACCTCAAATACACTACAAGTTTTACAGTTCCTGCATTGCGGGAATGTTCTCCTGCAACAGGGTGATCAAATGGAAGTCCCCAAAGTGCACACTCCAATGTAAATCAAGCGCACACAGGAGACAGTGGTGTTGTTACCTGGGTTTATTTCCTGATAGTTGCCGACCCCATAGGCATCAATGATGCTCTGGAAACCTGAGGTAAAGGAGTTAACCCTGTTGAATGTTGGGGGTGTCTGCTGGGTTTGGATTCTGTTCACGACGGGGCTAAGACTGGAGCCGCTCTGCTCCTAATGTTAAACGAGCACCAACACACAGATACACACAGAAAGATAAACACACACAGTTAATTTAGAAAAATCTGCGTGTACACAGATGCTTAGTAATTTAAGCAAGTTTGGGAGACTTACTGATCCATGTATCAGTGCAGTGTGCACAGAGTTTAAGTCAGACACTGGACACCAAATCTCAGCAACAATCAGCTTCTGTGTGATGTCTATGTTACACAGGTTCAATGTGTAATAAATGGCCTTCATCTTCTTTACTTTAGTGGTCCACTCCTGGAGGTTGGCTGCTGCTGCAGTCAGGGCAGTCGCACGGAACTCCTCTGTCCTCTTCAGGACCTGACAGAAGATTAATGACCAGAAAGAAAGAAAAGTGTTTTGTTTTTTTCCATCCCTCTAACCTCTTATTTAAAATCTTGTTCTACTTCCATCTGTGACATTATATTAGGAGTAATTAAAGCAGGATAGCAAAAGTCCTGACATATTACTGACATATAATGTACAGTTGAAGTCGGAAGTTTACATACACCTTAGCCAAATACATTTAAACTCAGTTTTTCACAATTCCTGACATTTAATCCTAGTAAAAATTCCCTGTCTTAGGTCAGTTAGGATCACCACTTTATTTTAAGAACGTGAAATGTCAGCATAATAGTAGAGAAAATGATTTATTTCAGCTTTATTTCTTCCATCACATTCCCAGTGGGTCGGAAGTTTACATACACTCAATTAGTACTTGGTAGCTTGGCCTTTAAATTGATTAACTTGGGTCAAACGTTTCAGGTAGGCTTCCACAATAAATTGGATGAATTTTGTCCCATTCCTACTGACAGAGCTGGTGTAACTGAGTCAAGTTTGTAGGCCTCCTTGCTCGCACACACTTTTTCAGTTCTGCCCACAAATTTTCCATAGGATTGAGGTTAGGGCTTTGTGATGGCCACTCCAATAACATAACTTTATTGTCCCTAAGCCATTTTGGCACAACTTTGAAAGTATGCTTGGTGTCATTGTCCATTTGGAAGACCCATTTGCGACCAAGCTTTAACTTCCTGACTGATGTCTTGAGATGTTGCTTCAATATATCCACATCATTTTCCTGTCTCGTGATGCCATCTATTTTGTGAAGTGCACCAGTCCCTCCTGCAGCAAGGCACCCCCACAACATGATGCTGCCACCCCCGTGCTTCACGGTTGGGATGGGGTTCTTCGGCTCGCAAGCCTCCCCCTTTTTCCTCCAAACATAATGATGGTCATTATGGCCAAACAGTTCTATTTTTGTTTCATCAGTCCAGTGGACATTTCTCCAAAAAGTACGATCTTTGTCCCAATGTGCAGTTGCAAACCGTAGTCTGGCTTTTTTATGGCGGTTTTGGAGCAGTGGTTTCTTCCTTGCTGAGTGGCCTTTCAGGTTATGTCGATATAGGGCTCGTTTTACTGTGGATATAGATACTTTTGTACCCGTTTCTTCCAGCATCTTCACAAGGTACTTTGCTGTTGTTCTAGGATTGATTTGCACTTTTCGCACCAAAGTACGTTAATCTCTAGGAGACAGAACGTATGACGGCTGTGTGGTCCCATGGTGTTTATACTTGCGTACTATTGTTTGTACAGATGAACGTGGTACATTCAGGCATTTGGAAATTGCTCCCAAGGATGAACCAGACTTGTGGAGGTCTACAATATTTGGTTGATTTCTTTTGATTTTCCCATGATGTCAAGCAAAGAGACAATGAGTTTGAAGGTAGGCCTTGAAATACATCCACAGTTACACCTCCAATTGACTCAAATTATGTCAATTAGCCTATCAGAAGCTTCTAAAGCCATGACACCATTTTCTGGAATTTTCCAAGCAGTTCAAAGGCACAGTCAACTTAGTGTATGTAAACTCCTGACCTACTGGAATTGTGATGCTGTGAATTATAAGTGAAATAATCTGCCTGTAAACAATTGTTGGAAAAATTACTTGTGTCATGCACAAAGTAGATGTCCTAACCGACTTGCCAAAACTATAGTTTGTTAACAAGAAATTTGTGGAGTGGTTGAAAAACGAGTTTTAATGACTCCAACCTAAGTGTATGTAAACTTCCGACTTCAACTGTATGTATTAGCATGCATACCTTTATTTAACTAGGCAAGTCAGTTAAGAACAAATGTTTTATTTACAATGATGGCCTTCCCCGGCCAAACCCTAACCCGGACGACGCTGGGCCAATTGTGTGCTGCCCTATGGGACGGACTCCCAATAACGGACGGTTGTGATACAGCCTGGAATCGAACCAGGGTCTGTAGTGATGCCTCAAGCACTGAGATGCAGTGCCTTAGACCGCTGTGCCACTCGGGAGCAGCTTCATTGTCAAAGGGTTCTATAATTAACTTTTACCAATCGAAGGTCTTCAATGCGTGTGTTGGCGTTTGTTCTCATTTCCTTTCTTGCGTACGCGTTGTTGGGACATGGATACATGCTGGCATGAAACCTGAAGTGGAACATAATATTAATATTTTTTGCTAATTTACTTATTCAAGACTTTTGACATACTCAAGGGATCTTTTCACTCACCCATCACATAGCTTTCTGATCTTTCCTCTGATCTGGTCTCCTTGGACAAATACTACAAACACATCCTTCTTCACTGGATCCTCCTGTGAGCATAAAACAATGTTTGTTTCTGCAATTATAAGTTAATGAACAACCGTTTTGTTTAATGGTTGTTTGCCTTTAAATAAAGGAGATCCTTATGTTTGAACATGTGCTTATTAGTGAACCATTTCCTTACAGCCATGTTCTCCTCCTCATGGGGCTTGATTTCAGCATGGCGGAGAACAAAGTTTCCATGAAACAGTCGCCACAGGATCTTTTCGAAGGCAGGGAAACGTTCATGCTTGATGACTCCTGCAACAAAACTGCCATGGGGATAGAAGAGGAAGGCATCAAATACTTTACTTGGTTATCTGATGTCTCTATAACCTGATAGCAACCTGAAAATGGTGTTGGCCCCTACTTTAAACCAATTCCAGTGTTTTTTTAATGGTTTGCCTGACTAGTAACATTAGGCTAATAATTCACCCAAGTTTCAGGGGTCCGTTGGTGCTGGTGTAACTGGTGCGTCGACTTGTCACCCTGGAAGAGTACACCGAGTCTTCAGAAGGAAGCTCAGAGATGGAAAGCTGGGACTCAGCCTATAGGCACAACATGAGAAGAAACAGGACTGTTTATGCTATCATTCTTTATGACATTCTTCTTTCCATCCCATTATTTGTTAGGATGGACACAAGTCAAATGCAGTCAGTCATTTACCTCCTCAAAAAAGTCATCAGTCATCTGCAGGAGATGGTTGATCTCCATTAGTTGAGTGAAGTTCTGCCTGAGTGTGTCTCGGTTTGAGTTGATCTCCTTCAGCTCCTGCTCCAGTTTATCAAAGCTAGACTGTAACATACATGGAGAAAAGGGGATCCCAAAATGAGTTTATTGTATTAAACAGTAGTCATTGGACTAACTTGGTATAAACAAGTTACATTAACATCAAACACATGTTTACGAAAACCAATAACTAGCCTACTGGGTTTGCTGCACTCATTATGTCTAGGGGTCTTAGGCCTAGCTACATGGTCTATAACCTGATTTGATGTGTGCATAAATGTGAGACATAAGCATATGCGACCAGGTGTTCAGTGCTTGTGCCCAGAAGACAGTCACCTTACCTCAGGTCCAGGGCCAGCTCAGCCATGACACCCATCATCCGCCAGTCCAAGCAGATTAGTATTCGTTCAAAGTGGTGACCCAAAGTAAATATATTTAAAAAAAAACTACAAAGAGGCATGCCTAAACTAAAGAGGTTAACCAACACAAAACAACTCCAAACAAGCCGAGAGGCCTCTCGTCACGCATTGCCAATCAATTCTGATTGGCACCACCTGTAGTGCTTATCAAGGCTTCCTGGTAGAGCACAGACCATGACCTGGTTGCTGCTGCCACCTGGGGATGGAGTGTGGAGGTGCATCCTGGTAGTGTGTTTGTCTATGTCCTAACACTAACCTTCCACCCATATCATAACACGAATCAAGCTAGACTTTAACATACATGGAGAAAGGGGGATTGCAAAATGAGTTTATTGTATTAAGTGGTTGTCATTGGCCTAACTTGGTATAAACAAGTTACATCAAACTAATGATGACACGGCTGGGAAAGAAGCCGACCAACTATGAGAGCAAGCATCTTACCTCTAAATCCAGAACATCTCGTGGAAGAGGTATTGTCTCACTGGTAAACCCTGCTGGGATGGGGATGTTTGATTTGACAACCTCATTTTCCAAGAACCCTAGTAGAAATGAGCCCAATGTTTAGATAGGGGATTTTCTAGGTATTTATTTAGAAGTGGGATTTGTCCAGACTCCTATTTAAATCTACCTTTAAAAACCACATACTTACGAAGAATTCTCTCCATCTCCTCACATTTCTTCACCTCCTTCACAAATCTGCGCTGAAAGGCGACTGTTCCAGGATTTAGCTAAAACATATGAAAATACTTAAATAGGTTGACATGTTAGGTGTAAGTAGCCTCGGTTGTAGTTCAAATAATGATTTCAGTGTAAACTATTTTCTCATATTCTGTGTGAAGTGTTTACTTTCAATAGAAAACAAAAACTCATACTGAACTAAGTACTGTAACCAAACTGAATTGCTCTGGGTTGAAGTTCTCATGTGCAGATCTAAACTCAGCTTCCCCTCCCACCACATAAATGATCAATCGCGTTCCAATACGATCAGTTATGTAATTGCTTTAAAGTAAGTATGCGTAAAAGTATGTTTGTTTTTGCATGGTGAATGTGTTGGTTTGTGCACAAACATAATGAAATCTTTTTGGGAAGGATTTTTACAGGCAAAATCGATGAACCTTAATGTGAGAGGGGAATCAATAGACCTACACATGTATGACACAGTATCTCCACGGTTCACATGTTATTTGTCATTAGAACGCACAACAATTTGGATAGGTTCAACTTTTTCCTTTAATGACTCTATATTATTTCAACTTACAGTGTTAATGACTCTATATTATTTCAACTTACAGCAATGTGTCAATATTAATCCAGTGTACATGGTGGAATCAATATGTATTAGACTGGCATGCAGTTAAATGGATTTGACCTTTATACCATTGGCCATACCGTGCTCGGTTTAATATGGGCTATTTTAACTACAAAGGTCTGTTTTTTTTATTTTGTTAACTTCTACTAATACCCAATACTTGAAAAATACTGAAAAAGTCATACTATAAAAGGGTTAGACGAGTAGCCTCAAATGTAAAGAACTTTCCGTTAATATAGTTTAGTTACTATAGTATGTACCACATTTCCATAAGTTTCACTGGAAATGTGATTGTTTTTACTCACATCTTTAAATTGCACAAGTCCTAGATGCCCAAGCTCATTGATGCAGTTGTGAGCTGACTCCGTTTGGAAAAACAGCTGGACAAGACACATCTCTTCACTCCGAAAAAAGGAATCCATATTTTAGTCAAACTTGTCCTGATTTGCCTTAGGTAATCCTATAACAAAACCATGTGTTGTGCTCTTGGAAAAACAACATTCACAGCAAGCACCTCACATTTCTGATACAGGCTAGACTGCCCTTCAATGTGTCTTTTGAAGGGCAGCCCAAACATGAAATGGGAGGAGTGGTTGTGTCATCAGGATCAATAATGACACTGCTGCTGTGGTACTCACCAACACCACATGATATACTGAGCCTGTGTCGTATAAGGGCTGAGTGAGCCAGAGAGATTAGCCATTTAATAAGCCATTGAATAAGTAAGCCATGTTATAAACCATGTTATGAACCATGTTATAAACCATGTTATGAACCATGTTATAAACCATGTTATAAACCATGATCTAAACCATGATGCAAGCCTCTAGTGAGGCTACTCTTGAGGCAAACTGCTACTGAAAGACAGTGTCATAATAATCAGTGTTTTTAATATAAAGACAGTGCCATAATAATCAGTGTTTTTAATATAAAGACAGTGCCATAATAATCAGTGTTAAGAATGTAAAGCTTTTTAGAAATGGTATAATTGTGAATCGGGGATATAATTTGTTAAGAATAACATGACTTGGAAATAATCAATTGAACATGGATTGGTAAAATGTATATCTGTATTCTCCATCTGCCAGATTTAGGCTACCCCTTATTTTCTGATCTGTGTAGAAGAGCACATAAGGCCTGCATTTGAAGATTTTTTTTAAATAAGAATTGTAATAATTCTAATTTCTTTAGGGCTAATTGTCTTTATTTCCATGTTAACAAAATCAAGTTTAGGCTTAGGCTGTAACCTCCGCCTGGTCTCATAGGTGGTAGGCTTTATACAGGATTAGTAACTGTCGCGTTATAACGTGTCCTACCAGGGTACAAACGGCATCCCCTCCCCACACATATTTTATTTATAAGGGGTTATATTGCCCCTCCATCGCAAAGCGTGCTTCAATGATGGGGGTGGTCTCGCGTCATGTGATCCCCAAGCTTCGCCGAAGTCCTTTGTTGATGGTGATACACAAACCTCACTAGGACATTGTCTGGGTAAATTGCTACAACAACACAATATATTTTCGCCTTTGCTGGGATTGTGTTGATGAAGGAGGGACATTTTAACCAGGGATATTTTCCGCTGGGATAAAATAGAGAAAGGCAGGCACGTCAAAGGTAAAGGCGACAGCCAAAATAGCCCATGATCGCACACCCTATCTGTACGACGGTCAGTCGAGCGACCAGTAGAGTCAACCCGACATTTGGTTTATGCAATTTGTGTGCTAAAGTCCGAGATAATGGTGTTTTTTTTATGGCTATCCTGGGAGAAAATCCCCTTTCTGCGTTGGAGATG